>NC_042991.1:37624584-37639584 GCF_901001165.1 Salmo trutta
TTTGAATCTGTTGTTGTTGTTGTTGACTAAACAGAGTTTAATAGAGGAGGGGATCTGACATCTGAAGATCTAGTGTATTCCTAACACCCAAACACCCAAACACCTAAACACCTAAACACCCAAAACACCCAAACACCTAAACACCTAAACACCCAAACACCCAAACACCTAAACACCCAAACACCCTAACACCCAAACACCCAAAACACCCAAACACCTAAACACCCAACACCCAAACACCCAAACACCCAAACACCCAAACACCCAAACACCCAAACACCCAAAACACCCAAACTCCCAAACACCCTAACACCCTAACACCCAAACACCCAAACACCTAAACACCTAAACTCCCAAACACCCAAACACCCAAACACCTAAACTCCCAAACTCCCAAACACCTAAACACCCAAACACCTAAACTCCCAAACACCCAAACTCCCAAACACCTACTCTCCCAAACACCCAAACACCCAAACTCCCAAACTCCCAAACTCCCAAACACCCAAACTCCCAAACACCCAAACCTTTATTTAACTAGGCAAGTCAGTTAAGAACAAATTCTTATTTACAGTGACGGTCTACCAAAAGGCAAAAGGCCTCCTGCAGGGACGGGGGCTGGGATAATACAATATAAATATAGGACAAAACACACATCACGACAAGAGAGACAACACAACACTACATAAAGAGAGACCTAAGACAACAACATAGCGTGGTAGCAACACAACAACAACATGGTAGCAACACAACAACAACATGGTAGCAGAACAAAAACATGGTACAAACATTATTGGGCACAGACAACAGCACAAAGGGCAAGAAGGTAGAGACAACAACACTGTCACGTCCTGACCAGTAAAAGAGGTTGTTTGTTATTGTAGTTTGGTCAGGGCGTGGCAGGGGGTGTTTGTTTAGAGTGTTTCGGGGTTTGTTGGGCTATGTTCTTGTTAGTCTATTTCTATGTTAGTTCTAGTATGTCTATTTCTATGTGGTGTTTATTGGGTTGACCTTCAATTGGAAGCAGCTGCTCCGCGTTGCTTCTAATTGAAGGTCCTATTTAAGAGGGGTGTTTTTTCTATGGGATTTGTGGGTAGTTGTTTCCTGTTTAGTGTTTGTTGCACCTGACAAGACTGTTTTCGTCGTTATTTTGTTAGTGTGTTTTTTGTTTCATTTCTTCAATAAAAGAAGATAATGAGCATTCATGTACCCGCTGCATTTTGGTCCAATTCATACGACGCCCGTGACAAATACAACACACAAACATGCTGATCTTAGACAGGATACTGTGACATGTTCATATTTTATCCCGTTTAATGTTGTTTTTCTCAGTTTTGCATAGTATCACCTTTGAAGTTCAGATGGAAACAGTAATAAGTAGGAAGTCTGGACACTGACTGTTAGTCTCGCTTGTGTAGACTAAATGCGCAACAACAACAAAAATAATCTGGGACATAAAAGCTGACAGTATTCCACTTTTAATCACATAAAATATTAATCCAAGACGAACTGAAATACTATCAGAAACAGGTTGGATCGTTTTCACATCTTTTCATTCCCTTAAAACCGGTAAAAAAATAAAATAATTTAAAAACGGAAAATATCCCTGTTAATTTCGCGGGAGAAGAGTTGATGATACATTGATCATTCTATCGATTGATGACATCATTCTGGTGAACAAGGCTTTATTTAATGTTCTAGATCAGGTAATGACAGTGGAGAAGCTGCGTGTGTATAATTACAGACAAGTTGACTAACAAATAACATACCAAACGTCGGAAATTATAAGCAGATTATAAGAAGAAAAAAGATCTGAAATTAGGATTTTTTAAAAACATTTTGTAAAAACAAAAACAAAAATCCTGCGCAATTTAGTAATATTATGTGTATTCATGCAACCAGGGTTCATGTTAACACGGTCACTGATGACCCCATAAAGATGACCCCATAAAGATGACCCCATAAAGATGACCCTATAACTGACCCCATAAAGAAACAGAGGGTCGATCATTTAGATGTTCTTTATGAGATAATAAGATACTGGTCCCATGTGGCTCAGTTGGTAGAGCATGGTGTTTGCAACGCCAGGGTTGTGGGTTTGATTCCCACGGGGGACCAGTAGAGAGAAATGTTTTTTTTATGAAATGTATGCATTCACTACTGTAAGTTGCTCTGGATAAGAGCGTCTGCTAAATGACTAAAATGTAAATACTGAATGTATAGTATGAAGTCATTTAAAGATGCTGACAACCACACGAAAACACACAACCCTTACACATAGTCAGTAGACAGACACCCGAGCGAATCCTCTCCAGAATCCTGACATGCTGTATAACGCTAGAACTGTACAGTATACTACAGTACCTCAGGGGCCACCGTGCTATAGCTAGCTGTACACACAGGGTGGGGCAGGAATATGTCCTGTTCCATAACTCCACTCTGTAAATTCAAAGCTTAGAGGAGGTGAGTTCAGTAGTTGACTTGACCGAGCCAAACCCTGTTATAGATGCTGTGGTAAACACACTCACACAGACACACACACACAGGGCTTAGTGAAAGCATTAGACCCATGATTGATCGTAACTCACAGAGCTGGCAGCCATCTTGCTTAAGGATGATATCACTTCCTGTCTCTCTTGGTGATTGCATTTGCAGTTGTACCCTTTCCTCGCCAAGGTACCTTTTCAGAGGGGTGTACTACAAAGAAGCATCAATAAGTTAGCCGGCTAGATTTGATAAATAGGCTAAAATAATTGTTAATTTTACGGTTCATTAAGAAAGCTAAACTTAGATATGCGTTTTTGGTTTGCTGAGTCAATTAGAGAATTCCAATTTCAAGTTAATCTTTTCTAAAATATAAAAAATGTATTTCAGATGATTTAGGCTAGTTAGCTGACTATCCTACTTTGTAGTATAACCCTCTGGTCTACAGCGTTTTTGGCTCACTACAATAAAACATAAGGGAATTTACCGTGGATCAAAGCCAATATCAGGAGAGAGACAGCTGGTGTAGCCTATCGAGGATCTCTGTCAAGACTCTTACGACTGTTTAGTCCAATAGCAAGATGGAGGGCAGTTCCGTTTTTTTTTTTTCTCGCTTTGGAACAGTCTGTTTGGAGGAAACTGGACATAGTTAAGGGGTCAGAGGTTCCAGGAAGTGACTCAACTACAGGTTTGTTTCAACACTAAAAAGATCTGGGACCGCGTTTTCTTTAAAGTATCTCAGAAAGGGGGGAGAGCTGAACTAGGATCAGAGCCTGTATGTATTAGTTATGTGTACAAGTTAGTTGTTGTGGAATTGTTAGATTACATGTTAGATATTACTGCACTGTCGGGAACTAGAAGCACAAGCATTTCGCTACACTCACATTAACATCTGCTAAACATGTGTATGTGACCAATAAAAATTTGATTTGATTTGATTCATAAAGCATCACTTTAACCATATCTACATGTACATACTACCTCAATCAGCCTGACTAACCGGTGTCTGTATGTAGCCTCTCTACTGTATATAGCCTCTCTACTGTATATAGCCTCTCTACTGTATATAGCCTCTCTACTGTACATAGCCTCTCTACTGTATATAGCCTCTCTACTGTATATAACCTCTCTACTGTATATAGCCTCTCTACTGTATGTAGCCTCTCTACTGTATATAGCCTCTCTACTGTATATAGCCTCTCTACTGTATATAGCCTCTCTACTGTATATAGCCTCTCTACTGTATGTAGCCTCTCTACTGTATATAGCCTCTACTGTATATAGCCTCTCTACTGTATATAGCCTCTCTACTGTATATAGCCTCTCTACTGTACATAGCTTCTCTACTGTATATAGCCTCTCTACTGTATATAGCCTCTCTACTGTATGTAGCCTCTCTACTGTATATAGCCTCTCTACTGTATATAGCCTCTCTACTGTACATAGCTTCTCTACTGTTTATAGCCTCTCTACTGTATATAGCCTCTCTACTGTTTATAGCCTCTCTACTGTATATAGCCTCTCTACTGTATATAGCCTCTCTACTGTATATAGCCTCTCTACTGTATATAACCTCTCTACTGTATGTAGCCTCTCTACTGTATATAGCCTGTCTTTTTACTGTTGTTTTATTTCTTTACCTATTGTTCACCTAATACATTTTTTTGCACTGTTGGTTAGAGCCTGTAAGTCAGCATTTCACTGTAATGTCTACAGCTGTTGTATTCAGCGCACGTGAACTTTGATTTGATTTTGATCTCAGGATTGGAGTGCTGATCTAGGATCAGGAAAACCCCATAATCTTACTCATTATAATCTCTAAAGTGGAACTGATCCTAGAGCAGCATTCCTACCCTGAGAGGCTTTGTGACTATGTCACACCCTGGCTGAGAGGACTGTGACTAAACTGCGTATTATAGATGTGACCACACCACCCTAGGCTTACACAAAGAGCTCTGAATAACATAGGCCACAGGTTCTTTGAGGATGGGCTTGAATGGAAATACATGAGAGTCAGTGAGGTAACGGTTCGCAAGTTAATTTATTTCTCTCCAATTTCAGTGTCCATCAACCAAGTTAGCTCTGCCAGCCCCTTACCCTGGACGTCCGCACCTCAAACAAACGCACCCTCCTCTGGACGTCCGCACCTCAAACAAACGCACCCTCCTCTGGGCGGCCGCACCTCAAACAAACGCTCCTTCCTCTGGGCGGCTGTACCTGAAACGCACCTTCCTCTGGGCGGCCGTACCTCAAACAAACGCTCCTTCCTCTGGGCGGCTGTACCTGAAACGCACCTTCCTCTGGGCGGCCGTACCTCAAACAAAGAGGATCCCAGTGAGTAATAGATTTGTTTTTTTTAAGAGGTTTTACTGCAGAACAGTTGATGGGAGGGGGGGAAAATTAAGATCATTTAATGTAGGTAGGCCGTGACTCGCCTCACACTCCAGTACAGTAGGTGGCGCTGTATCCAATACCAAAGAAGAAGAAGAAAGCTCAGGAATCGTTCGTCACACCTGGGAGAAATACAGGCCCTTGTGGAAGGGAAACAGCAGAAAAAAAAAACATTATTTTACATATCAATCAAACAAAATCTCCTTTGTGTAATAAGTCCAGCTGCATGGACATATTACCATGGCAACAAGCCTTTTTGTAAAAGAGAATCATATTCGTGGCTTCTCAAATGCCATTGTCCTATTTGGACCGCTCAATAGCTAACCTATTTCCCAAACAGCGCACTACTTTTGACTAGGGTCCATAGGGTTCTGATCTAAAGTAGTGTACTATTTAGGGAATAGACCTCGCTGCCCACCCCAGAGACCAACAACAACATGACACCCTGCTACACCCCAGAGACCACAACAACATTACACCCTGCAACACCACAGAGACCACAACAACATTACACCCTGCTACACCCCAGAGACCACAACAACATTACACCCTGCTACACCCCAGAGACCACAACAACATTACACCCTGCTACACCCCAGAGACCAACAACATTACACCCTGCTACACCCCAGAGACCAACAACATTACACCCTGCTACACCCCAGAGACCAACAACATTACACCCTGCAACACCACAGAGACCACAACAACATTACACCCCAGAGACCACAACAACATTACACCCTGCAACACCCCAGAGACCACAACAACATTACACCCTGCTACACCCCAGAGACCACAACAACATTACACCCTGCAACACCCCAGACACCACAACAACATTACACCCTGCAACACCCCAGAGACCACAACAACATTACACCCTGCTACACCCCAGAGACCACAACAACATTACACCCCAGAGACCACAACAACATTACACCCTGCAACACCCCAGAGACCACAACAACATTACACCCTGCTACACCCCAGAGACCACAACAACATTACACCCTGCAACACCCCAGACACCACAACAACATTACACCCTGCAACACCCCAGAGACCACAACAACATTACACCCTGCAACACTACAGAGACCACAACAACATTACACCCTGCTACACCCCAGAGACCACAACAACATTACACCCCAGAGACCACAACAACATTACACCCTGCAACACCCCAGAGACCAACAACATTACACCCTGCTACACCCCAGAGACCACAACAACATTACAACCTGCAAAACCACATAGACCACAGCAACACTACACCGTGCTACACCCCAGAGACCAACAACAACATTACACCCTGCTACACCCCAGAGACCACAACAACATTACACCCTGCTACACCCCAGACACCACAACAACATTACACCCCAGAGACCACAACAACATTACACCCTGCAACACCCCAGAGACCACAACAACATTACACCCTGCAACACCCCAGAGACCACAACAACATTACACCCTGCTACACCCCAGACACCACAACAACATTACACCCTGCAACACCCCAGAGACCACAACATTACACCCTGCTACACCCCAGAGACCACAACAACATTACACCCTGCTACACCCCAGAGACCACAACAACATTACACCCTGCTACACCCTGCTACACCCCAGAGACCACAACAACATTACACCCTGCTACACCCCAGAGACCACAACATTACACCCTGCAACACCCCAGAGACCACAACAACATTACACCCTGCTACACCCTGCTACACCCCAGAGACCACAACAACATTACACCCTGCAACACCCCAGAGACCACAACAACATCTGATAGACAAATGAGGGGAATGGCTCGGTTATGACGGTCCCAGCATGTATGTTGGAGCTAGGACTGTACAGTACAGCTTGGCTTGGCTTGGCTCAGTAGTTTGACAGGGGTAAACAGCTAATTAAAGCCTCTCCTTCAGTGCTTATTTTAGCACTCTGTAAATTCCATTTAACGTTGTGACAGCGTGAGGTGTCCTGACTCTCTGTTTGTCATGGAGCAGCAGTCTGCCTGTGGGTCCTGACTCTCTGTTTGTCATGGAGCAGCAGTCTGCCTGTGGGTCCTGACTCTCTGCTGTGTCATGGAGCAGCAGTCTGCCTGTGGGTCCTGTCTCTCTGTTTGTCATGGAGCAGCAGTCTGTCTGTGGGTCATGACTCTCTGTTTGTCATGGAGCAGCAGTCTGCCTGTGGGCCCTGTCTCTCTGTTTGTCATGGAGCAGCAGTCTGCCTGTGGGTCCTGACTCTCTGTTGTGTCATGGAGCAGCAGTCTGCCTGTGGGTCCTGACTCTCTGTTTGTCATGGAGCAGCAGTCTGCCTGTGGGTCCTGACTCTCTGTTTGTCATGGAGCAGCAGTCTGCCTGTGGGTCCTGACTCTCTGTTTGTCATGGAGCAAGCAGTCCTGCTGTGGGTCCGACTCTCTGTTTGTCATGGAGCAGCAGTCTAGCCTGGGGGTCCTGACTCTCGTTTGTGTCAGGGAGGCAGCATGTCCTGCTGTGGGTCCTGACTCTCTGTTTGTCATGGAGCAGCAGTCTGCCTGTGGGTCCTGTCTCTCTGTTTGTCATGGAGCAGCAGTCTGCCTGTGGGTCCTGTCTCTCTGTTTGTCATGGAGCAGCAGTCTGTCTGTGGGTCATGACTCTCTGTTTGTCATGGAGCAGCAGTCTGCCTGTGGGCCCTGTCTCTCTGTTTGTCATGGAGCAGCAGTCTGCCTGTGGGTCCTGACTCTCTGTTGTGTCATGGAGCAGCAGTCTGCCTGTGGGTCCTGACTCTCTGGTGTGTCATGGAGCAAGCATCTGCCTGTGGGTCCTGACTCTCTGTTTGTCATGGAGCAGCATCTGCCTGTGGGTCCTGACTCTCTGTTTGTCATGGAGCAGCAGTCTGCCTGTGGGTCCTGACTCTCTGCTGTGTCATGGTCTCTCTGTTGTGTCATGGAGCAGCAGTCTGTCTGTGGGTCCTGACTCTCTGTTTGTCATGGAGCAGCAGTCTGTCTGTGGGTCCTGACTCTCTGTTTGTCATGGAGCAGCAGTCTGCCTGTGGGTCCTGACTCTCTGTTTGTCATGGAGCAGCAGTCTGCCTGTGGGTCCTGACTCTCTGTTTGTCATGGAGCAGCAGTCTGCCTGTGGGTCCTGACTCTCTGTTTGTCATGGAGCAGCAGTCTGCCTGTGGGTCCTGACTCTCTGTTTGTCATGGAGCAGCAGTCTGCCTGTGGGTCCTGACTCTCTGTTTGTCATGGAGCAGCAGTCTGCCTGTGGGTCATGACTCTCTGTTTGTCATGGAGCAGCAGTCTGCCTGTGGGTCCTGACTCTCTGTTTGTCATGGAGCAGCAGTCTGCCTGTGGGTCCTGACTCTCTGCTGTGTCATGGAGCAGCAGTCTGCCTGTGGGTCCTGTCTCTCTGTTTGTCATGGAGCAGCAGTCTGTCTGTGGGTCATGACTCTCTGTTTGTCATGGAGCAGCAGTCTGCCTGTGGGCCCTGTCTCTCTGTTTGTCATGGAGCAGCAGTCTGCCTGTGGGTCCTGACTCTCTGTTTGTCATGGAGCAGCACTCTGCCTGTGGGTCCTGTCTCTCTGTTGTGTCATGGAGCAGCAGTCTGCCTGTGGGTCCTGACTCTCTGCTGTGTCATGGAGCAGCAGTCTGCCTGTGGGTCCTGTCTCTCTGTTTGTCATGGAGCAGCAGTCTGTCTGTGGGTCATGACTCTCTGTTTGTCATGGAGCAGCAGTCTGCCTGTGGGCCCTGACTCTCTGTTTGTCATGGAGCAGCAGTCTGCCTGTGGGCCCTGTCTCTCTGTTTGTCATGGAGCAGCAGTCTGCCTGTGGGCCCTGACTCTCTGTTTGTCATGGAGCAGCAGTCTGCCTGTGGGTCCTGACTCTCTGTTTGTCATGGAGCAGCAGTCTGCCTGTGGGTCCTGACTCTCTGTTTGTCATGGAGCAGCAGTCTGCCTGTGGGTCCTGACTCTCTGTTGTGTCATGGAGCAGCAGTCTGCCTGTGGGTCCTGACTCTCTGTTTGTCATGGAGCAGCAGTCTGCCTGTGGGTCCTGCCTCTCTGTTTGTCATGGAGCAGCAGTCTGTCTGTGGGTCCTGACTCTCTGTTGTGTCATGGAGCAGCAGTCTGCCTGTGGGTCCTGACTCTCTGTTTGTCATGGAGCAGCAGTCTGCCTGTGGGTCCTGTCTCTCTGTTTGTCATGGAGCAGCAGTCTGCCTGTGGGTCCTGACTCTCTGTTTGTCATGGAGCAGCAGTCTGCCTGTGGGCCCTGTCTCTCTGTTTGTCATGGAGCAGCAGTCTGCCTGTGGGTCCTGACTCTCTGTTGTGTCATGGAGCAGCAGTCTGCCTGTGGGTCCTGACTCTCTGTTGTGTCATGGAGCAGCAGTCTGCCTGTGGGTCCTGACTCTCTGTTTGTCATGGAGCAGCAGTCTGCCTGTGGGTCCTGACTCTCTGTTTGTCATGGAGCAGCAGTCTGCCTGTGGGTCCTGACTCTCTGCTGTGTCATGGTCTCTCTGTTGTGTCATGGAGCAGCAGTCTGTCTGTGGGTCCTGACTCTCTGTTTGTCATGGAGCAGCAGTCTGTCTGTGGGTCCTGACTCTCTGTTTGTCATGGAGCAGCAGTCTGCCTGTGGGTCCTGACTCTCTGTTTGTCATGGAGCAGCAGTCTGCCTGTGGGTCCTGACTCTCTGTTTGTCATGGAGCAGCAGTCTGCCTGTGGGTCCTGACTCTCTGTTTGTCATGGAGCAGCAGTCTGCCTGTGGGTCCTGACTCTCTGTTTGTCATGGAGCAGCAGTCTGCCTGTGGGTCCTGACTCTCTGTTTGTCATGGAGCAGCAGTCTGCCTGTGGGTCATGACTCTCTGTTTGTCATGGAGCAGCAGTCTGCCTGTGGGTCCTGACTCTCTGTTTGTCATGGAGCAGCAGTCTGCCTGTGGGTCCTGACTCTCTGCTGTGTCATGGAGCAGCAGTCTGCCTGTGGGTCCTGTCTCTCTGTTTGTCATGGAGCAGCAGTCTGTCTGTGGGTCATGACTCTCTGTTTGTCATGGAGCAGCAGTCTGCCTATGGGCCCTGTCTCTCTGTTTGTCATGGAGCAGCAGTCTGCCTGTGGGTCCTGACTCTCTGTTTGTCATGGAGCAGCAGTCTGCCTGTGGGTCCTGTCTCTCTGTTGTGTCATGGAGCAGCAGTCTGCCTGTGGGTCCTGACTCTCTGCTGTGTCATGGAGCAGCAGTCTGCCTGTGGGTCCTGTCTCTCTGTTTGTCATGGAGCAGCAGTCTGTCTGTGGGTCATGACTCTCTGTTTGTCATGGAGCAGCAGTCTGCCTGTGGGCCCTGACTCTCTGTTTGTCATGGAGCAGCAGTCTGCCTGTGGGCCCTGTCTCTCTGTTTGTCATGGAGCAGCAGTCTGCCTGTCGGCCCTGACTCTCTGTTTGTCATGGAGCAGCAGTCTGCCTGTGGGTCCTGACTCTCTGTTTGTCATGGAGCAGCAGTCTGCCTGTGGGTCCTGACTCTCTGTTTGTCATGGAGCAGCAGTCTGCCTGTGGGTCCTGACTCTCTGTTGTGTCATGGAGCAGCAGTCTGCCTGTGGGTCCTGACTCTCTGTTTGTCATGGAGCAGCAGTCTGCCTGTGGGTCCTGCCTCTCTGTTTGTCATGGAGCAGCAGTCTGTCTGTGGGTCCTGACTCTCTGTTGTGTCATGGAGCAGCAGTCTGCCTGTGGGTCCTGACTCTCTGTTTGTCATGGAGCAGCAGTCTGCCTGTGGGTCCTGTCTCTCTGTTTGTCATGGAGCAGCAGTCTGCCTGTGGGTCCTGACTCTCTGTTTGTCATGGAGCAGCAGTCTGCCTGTGGGTCCTGACTCTCTGTTTGTCATGGAGCAGCAGTCTGCCTGTGGGTCCTGACTCTCTGTTGTGTCACTGAAACCATAACAACAACGTCCCTACACTCTGGGCTTGTTCCACCGTACCACTGTCTTCTGGTTTCACTAAGTTCAGGCCTTAGTTCAAATGGAGGTAATGCTCTGTTGCTCTCTATATACAATACGGTGTCCATATTAGGACAATCATTGAGAGACTGAGACTGTCCTAATATGGACACCGTAAATATAGGTAATAGAATACAATAGTTTGCAGAAGAAACAAAGCCAAGGAAGCAATCAAATTCTAAATATGCTTTTGCTGTCAAGACTGTTCAAGGTACAATAATCTTGCAAAGGCACTTACTAGTGAGACAGTTACTGGTAACAATCATCAATCATCTCTATATTGAAGATTTGAACTCAGGCAAGTGAAATTCTTCTTCAAGTTAATCAAATAATAGTGGCGTTTATTTTAATAATACGGCTTTTAAAGGGTTTTGGAAGGCCACATCATGCTGTTCTAGTTTTGTCGTATATTTATCCCAAGATGGAGGACAGAACAAAGCCTGGGAAGGAGAGTGATTGAATACAGGCCTCCACTTGGATGTTTCTGGGGAGGATTTTCCGAGCACGAGGGACTTGGCGCCGGGAATCTTGTGTATTTTTCACCTTGAGCTCCGCTTGGCAGAAGGCTAAATAATAAAGTATTTTTACTGAGCGAGCTGCCTGCCTGGAGTTCCCTAGCTGTGTACAAACACAACCTCTGTCTCCTGACTTCTTCTGGGTGACCGCTCTTCACACCCTGCTGGTTTAACAGGGCCTTCTCATCACCCTGCTGGTTAACAGGACCTCCTCATCACCCTGCTGGTTTAACACAACCTCCTCATCACCCTGCTGGTTTAACAGGACCTCCTCATCCCCCTGCTGGTTTAACAGGGCCTCCTCATCACCCTGCTGGTTTAACACACCCTCTTCATCACCCTGCTGGTTTAACAGGGCCTCCTCATCACCCTGCTGGTTTAACAGGACCTCCTCATCACCCTGCTGGTTTAACAGGGCATCCTCATCACCCTGCTGGTTTAACAGGACCTCCTCATCACCCTGCTGGTTTAACAGGGCCTCCTCATCACCCTGCTGGTTAAGTCCCCCTGTCGCCATGGGGACTTAAGTCACACCAGGCAACGCCCCGCCAAAGCCACCCGCGGTGGCTGGGCTGAGAGATAAAAATCTAACTTGATCACAGAGAAGCAGCAGCAGGCTGAAGGATGAAACGCCAATTGATGGGTCTGAGAGGGCAGGCAGTACATGGAGCAGGTTCATCTGGTACCTCGAAGGGTCTTCAATCCGGGGCTGTAGGACTGCTGCACCTACTGCTCTCTTCCCAAGCCCCCACAGACGTTCTGAGAATCTGATCGCACGGTCAGCTTGGAAACCTGGAGAAACCTGGAGAAACCATCTCTAAAGGTATAGGACTTGTCACGAACGGCACTGTATTCCCTACACAGTGCACTACTTGTTAGCAGAGCCCTATGGGCCCTGGTTGAAAGTAGTGCACTACGTAGGGAATAGGGTGCCATGTGGGATGTAGTTTATAGGCTAGGCCAGACACTCGCTTGATTTCAGAAGAAAATGGTGTAGTTATATCAAAGGTGCTTTTCTGACAAACTTCTTTCAGAAACACCTCTCTGTCTCTCACTGTAAAATGTGTGCTCTCTCTCACTGTAAAGTGTGTACTCTCTCTCACTGTAAAGTGTGTACTGTCTCTAACTGTAAAGTGTGTACTGTCTCTAACTGTAAAGTGTGTACTGTCTCTCACTGTAAAGTGTGTACTCTCTCTCACTGTAAAGTGTGTACTGTCTCTAACTGTAAAGTGTGTACTGTCTCTCACTGTAAAGTGTGTACTGTCTCTCACTGTAAAGTGTGTACTCTCTCTCACTGTAAAGTGTGTACTGTCTCTCACTTTAAAGTGTGTACTGTCTCTCACTGTAAAGTGTGCACTGTCTCTCACTGTAAAGTGTGTACTGGTGATATCTGGTGATATCTGTGTCCCTGTTCAGTATGCTGATATCTGTATCCCTGTTCAGTATGTGGTGATATCTGTGTCCCTGTTCAGTATGGTGATATCTGTGTCCCTGTTCAGTATGGTGATATATGTGTCCCTGTTCAGTATGGTGATATCTGTATCCCTGTTCAGTATGGTGATATCTGTGTCCCTGTTCAGTATGGTGATATCTGTGTCCCTGTTCAGTATGGGGTGATATCTGTATCCCTGTTCAGTATGGTGATATCTGTGTCCCTGTTCAGTATGCTGATATATGTGTCCCTGTTCAGTATGGTGATATCTGTATCCCTGTTCAGTATGGTGATATCTGTGTCCCTGTTCAGTATGGTGATATCTGTATCCCTGTTCAGTATGGGGTGATATCTGTGTCCCTGTTCAGTATGGGGTGATATCTGAGTCCCCGTTCAGTAGGGTGTAATCTGAGCCTGTTCAGTAGGGTGTAATCTGAGTCCCTGTTCAGTATGGGGTGATATCTGTATCCCTGTTCAGTAGGGTGATATCTGTATCCCTGTTCAGTATGGTGATATCTGTGTCCCTGTTCAGTATGCTGATATCTGTGTCCCTGTTCAGTATGGGGTGATATCTGTATCCCTGTTCAGTATGGTGATATCTGTGTCCCTGTTCAGTATGCTGATATCTGTGTCCCTGTTCAGTATGGTGATATCTGTGTCCCTGTTCAGTATGCTGATATCTGTATCCCTGTTCAGTAGGGTGATATCTGTATCCCTGTTCAGTATGGTGATATCTGTGTCCCTGTTCAGTATGGTGATATCTGTGTCCCTGTTCAGTATGGTGATATCTGTGTCCCTGTTCAGTATGCTGATATCTGTATCCCTGTTCAGTAGGGTGATATCTGTATCCCTGTTCAGTATGGTGATATCTGTGTCCCTGTTCAGTATGGTGATATCTGTGTCCCTGTTCAGTATGGTGATATCTGTGTCCCTGTTCAGTATGCTGATATCTGTATCCCTGTTCAGTAGGGTGATATCTGTATCCCTGTTCAGTATGGTGATATCTGTGTCCCTGTTCAGTCGGCTGATATCTGAGTCCCTGTTCAGTATGGGGTGATATCTGTATCCCTGTTCAGTATGGGGTGATATCTGTGTCCCTGTTCAGTAGGGTGATATCTGTATCCCTGTTCAGTATGGTGATATCTGAGTCCCTGTTCAGTATGGGGTGATATCTGTATCCCTGTTCAGTATGGTGATATCTGAGTCCCTGTTCAGTATGGGGTGATATCTGTATCCCTGTTCAGTATGGTGATATCTGTGTCCCTGTTCAGTATGGGGTGATATCTGTATCCCTGTTCAGTATGGTGATATCTGTGTCCCTGTTCAGTATGGTGATATATGTGTCCTTCTTCAGTATGGTGATATCTGTATCCCTGTTCAGTATGCTGATATCTGTGTCCCCGTTCAGTATGGTGATATCTGTATCCCTGTTCAGTATGGGGTGATATCTGTATCCCTGTTCAATATGGTGATATCTGTGTCCCTGTTCAGTATGGGGTGATATCTGTATCCCTGTTCAGTATGGTGATATATGAGTCCCTGTTCAGTATGGGGTGATATCTGTATCCCTGTTCAGTATGGTGATATCTGTGTCCCTGTTCAGTATGCTGATATCTGTATCCCTGTTCAGTATGGGGTGATATCTGTGTCCCTGTTCAGTAGGGTGATATCTGTATCCCTGTTCAGTATGGTGATATCTGAGTCCCCGTTCAGTCTGGTTAGGTGAAGGTCATGGAGGATAACAGACAGTAGTACACATCTTATATAAGCCAGCCCATAACCCCTGTTTCCATCATGCCTGTACAGAGTACACACTGAACTAATCGTTTAATGGAGGGGGTCGACCGACCAACCAATCTCTAGATGTGTGTGTGTGTGTGTGTGACACAACACAGCCCTTGTTTCCATAGCGTCTGGTCAGGATCCAGCCTCCACAAATCATTTAATGGAGGGACGGCGCCACAGACCAATATCTAGATGGGTGGGAGTTAGCTCCACACTAAAAGCCAAAAGAGTAGCTAGCCTCAGAACATGAGAAGGGATTTTTACCCCCGTTTAGAGACGTAGCTTAGCCGCCAGATGCTACCTTTTATACCCCCGTTTAGAGACGTAGGGTATCCGCCAGATGCTACCTTTTTACCCCCGTTTAGAGACGTAGCTTAGCCGCCAGATGCTACCTTTTATACCCCGTTTAGAGACGTAGG
>NC_042991.1:37644584-37734584 GCF_901001165.1 Salmo trutta
TGCTCCAGGTTCGCTGCCAATAATGAGGATGTCTCGGAGTGGGATATGTAAAGAAAATACAACTTCTACATTATGTGTGATTACATGTACACATCCACCTAATGTGTATTATTCATTCATCTCCTCTATGTTTTGAATAAATGTAGTCATTTCTGTGAATAAGGAATCTCTTTGTGAGGATTATTTATCACAGTAAAGGAGAAAGTGCATCTCTGTCTCTACCTCCCCTGTCGTGCAGTGACCACATACACGCTCCTCTTTGGGTAGCCATGTCTTTTTATGGCTGCCGGTTTCTATTGCCAATCGGTGGTCACTCAGCCTGTACTTGGTAAGGATCTGTCTCTGCCAGGTGGTCACTCAGCCTGTACTTGGTAAGGATCTGTCTCTGCCAGGTGGTCACTCAGCCTGTACTTGGTAAGGATCTGTCTCTGCCAGGTGGTCACTCAGCCTGTACTTGGTAAGGATCTGTCTCTGCCAGGTGGTCACTCAGCCTGTACTTGGTAAGGATCTGTCTCTGCCAGGTGGTCACTCAGCCTGTACTTGGTAAGGATCTGTCTCTGTCAGGTGGTCACTCAGCCTGTACTTGGTAAGGATCTGTCTCTGCCAGGTGGTCACTCAGCCTGTACTTGGTAAGGATCTGTCTCTGCTTCGTATCTCTGACAGAGTAGAGATAATCAGCCAATTCATATTCTCTGTTTAGGGTCAGGTATCAATTTAGTCAGCTTTGGGATTTTGTTTCGTTTTTCCAATGTTGTAAATATGAGTCCTTTGATTGGTTCATGATTTTGTTTATTTGAATTCTTTCTTTTGAAGCAGTGCTGGTGTCAGCTTGGTTGGTGAGGTCCAACACCAGCTGACTGAGAGGGCTCGTTTCTGGGCTTAGCTCTTGGGTTTGGAGTGCTTTAAATTGCAGACTTGAATTTGGACTTGAATTTAGATGTAGCCAAAATTTTTATGATCTTTTCTGTATTTTCATTATTACTGGAAAGCGGCCCAATTCTGCCCTACATGCATTAGTTTGTGTATTTCTCTGGACTTGTAGGATTTTCCGACAGAATTCTGCACGTAGGGCTTCAATTGGATGTTTGTCCCACATTTTAAAGTCCAGTTTATTGAGTGGCCCCCAAATCTCACTTCCGTAAAGAGCTATTGGTAGGATTACACTGTCAAATATTTTGGTCCAAATTCTTGGGATGTTGATTTTGAATAATTTCATTTTTATTGCATACAATGCTCTGCGGGCTTTTTCTTTGAGTGCATTCACTGCCATATTGAAGTTTCCCGATGCAGATATGGTCAAACCAAGGTAGGTGTAATTTTTTGTGTGTTCAATGATGGTGTTATTCAGGGTGAATTTATATTTGTGTTTCTGACATCTGGTTTTCTTTTGTTTTTCGTTTTTTGGAAATTTACTGCCAGGGCCCAATTATGGCAATATTGCTCTAGAATATTAATGTTCTGTTGAAGACTTTCTTTGGTTGGTGATAGAAGTACCAAGTCATCAGCATATAGCAGGTATTTCACCTCTGTGTCGAATAGTGTGAGTCCTGGTGCTGGAGAATGGTCCAACATGTCTGCTAATTCCTTGATATAAATGTTGTAAAGATTTGGACTCGAACTGCAGCCTTGTCTCACACCTCGACGTTGTGAAAATAATTATGTTCTTTGGTTTTTGATTTTTATTGCACACTTGTTTTCTGTGTACATACATTTTATTAAGTCATACACCTTACCACCAAGCCCACTTTGGAGAATTTTGTAGAATAGCCCTTCGTGCCAAATAGAATCAAATGCTTTTTTAAAGTCAATAAAGCAAGCAAAGATTTTGCCCTCTTTTTTTTGGTGGACGTGTTTATTGATTAGTGTGTGTAAGGTGTATATATGGTCAGTAGTGTGATGGTTAGGTGTATATATGGTCAGTAGTGTGATGGTTAGGTGTATATATGGTCAGTAGTGTGATGGTTAGGTGTATATATGGTCAGTAGTGCGATGGTTAGGTGTATATATGGTCAGTAGTGCGATGGTTAGGTGTATATATGGTCAGTAGTGCGATGGTTAGGTGTATATATGGTCAGTAGTGTGATGGTTAGGTGTATATATGGTCAGTAGTGTGTGTTAGGTGTATATATGGTCAGTAGTGTGATGGTTAGGTGTATATATGGTCAGTAGTGTGATGGTTAGGTGTATATATGGTCAGTAGTGTGATGGTTAGGTGTATATATGGTCAGTAGTGCGATGGTTAGGGAGAAAGACAATTTGACATTTACTTATTACATTTTTTTCTTGAAGAAAGGTTTGAATTCTTGAATTCAAAATGCTACAGAAAACCTTTCCCAAGTTGCTGTTTACGCAAATTCCCCTGTAATTATTGGGGTCTGATTTGTCTCCACTTTTGTGGATAGGGGAGATGAGCCCCTGGTTCCAGACATCAGGGAAGCAGACAGAAGTTAAAACCATGTTGAACAATTTAAGTACAGCATTTTGCAACTCAGGTGTGCTGTTTTTCAGCATTTCATTCCTGATGTTGTCTAGACCACAAGCCTTCTTTGATTTAATAGATTTGAGCTTTTCATTTAGTTGTTGTTGGGTTATTGGGTAATCTAATGGATTTTGGTTGTTTTTAATGACTGATTCAAGGATGTTCAATTTTTCTTTAATTTCTAATTGGTTCTGTTGTAAGTCTTTTTGTGGGATGTTTTTGTATAGATTATCAAAATACATTTTCCAAATTCCTACATCTTGTATGGATAATTCTTGTGGCTTTGTTGTGCTTAAATTGTTCCACATGTCCCAGAACTGATTTTGGTCAATTGCGTTTTCAATTTCATCAAGTGTCTTGTTGGTATAATTCAATTTCTTGCGTTTCAGTGTTTGTTTATACTGTTTCAGAGTTTCAAAGTATTCATATCGTAGCTCTGGGTTGTTTTGCTGCTTATGTTTTTCATTTGACATTTGTCTTAGGTGTTTTCTAATTGTTTTACATTCATTATCAAACCATTTATCAGAAACATTTTGTTTTTTGTTTCTGATGTTGCATTTCTTTGATTTTCTCAAATTTGCTTTCGATGCTGCTTTTTGGAATATGCAGTTGATGTTTTGAGTAGCCGAATTGACACCATCTTTATTGTTTTGGTATTGTGAGTTATTGAAAAACTGTATAGTAAACCGACCTAAAGAGTCCCCTCTGACCCGCTCAGTGTCTCTCCCTCCCTCCCTCTCCCTCTCTCCTGTTTGTGTTCAGCCCAGCACTAGGCCAGGCTAACTGCAACACACTCCCTCTCTCTCTCCCTCTCTCTCTCCCTCCCTCTCCAACTCTCTCCCTCTCTCCTGTTTGTGTTCAGCCCAACACTAGGCCAGGCTAACTGCAACACACTCCGCACCGCCGCCTGAGCAGAGCAAACAGCTTCTACTTTACTACTGTGTGAGTGAGTGTAGTGAGTGCTGTGTAGTGAGTGTAGCGAGTGAGTGCCGTGTAGTGTACCCTCGCCTGACTTACTGCATGATGTTAGTGACGTGGTTTTATCATCAGCCCACTGCTACCTGGGGGGAAAAAAAACTTAAATATTGGTTCACAGAATTCTTGACAATGTCACCACCTAGTGTCTATGAGGTAGGTGCTCTGTAAAGGGCCAGTCGGACAGTGGGCATGCTATGCTAGCAGGATGTGATGAGGTCTATGGAGGTAGGTGTGCTCTGTAAAGGGCCAGTCAAAGTGGGCATGCTATGCTAGCAGGATGTGATGAGGTCTATGGAGGTAGGTGCTCTGTAAAGGGCCAGTATGACAGTGGGCATGCTATGCTAGCAGGATGTGATGAGGTCAATGGAGGTAGGTGCGCTCTGTAAAGTGCCCAGTCTGACAGTGGGCATGCTATGCTAGCAGGATGTGATGAGGTCTATGGAGGTAGGTATGCTCTGTAAAGGGCCAGTATGACAGTGGGCATGCTATGCTAGCAGGATGTGATGAGGTCTATGGAGGTAGGTGTGCTCTGTAAAGGGCCAGTCAAAGTGGGCATGCTATGCTAGCAGGATGTGATGAGGTCTATGGAGGTAGGTGCTCTGTAAAGGGCCAGTCGGACAGTGAGCATGCTATGCTAGCAGGATGTGATGAGGTCTATGGAGGTAGGTGTGCTCTGTAACGGGCCAGTCGGACAGTGAGCATGCTATGCTAGCAGGATGTGATGAGGTCTATGGAGGTAGGTGTGCTCTGTAAAGGGCCAGTCAAAGTGGGCATGCTATGCTAGCAGGATGTGATGAGGTCTATGGAGGTAGGTGTGCTCTGTAACGGGCCAGTCGGACAGTGAGCATGCTATGCTAGCAGGATGTGATGAGGTCTATGGAGGTAGGTGTGCTCTGTAAAGGGCCAGTCAAAGTGGGCATGCTATGCTAGCAGGATGTGATGATGAGAAAAACAGATGTTACAGATTCAACATTGAAATCGCTCAAATACTTTTAGGAAACCATTCTTTATTTCAACAAACAGACATGTACATGTTTGTTAAATATATGTGACATTTACAGAACAACATGGACTGTTATACACAACTATAAATCTGTGTTTCTAGAAAAGTGACGGGGAGAAAAAAAAACACTTCATAGATTCAGGTAGTATAAAATTATCTTACAAAAGTACTTCATTAGTGTGACAGGACAACATTACACACCTTCCCAGCTTTTTTTCCCTACGTCATCAATTGATCGTTTTACAAATCAATCAGTTTTTGTAAAAACATTTCTCCAAGATATTTGTGCATTCTTTCAAAGATTAATAAAAATAAAAAAAGTTTGTTTTAATGACAAAGAATAGCAAAAACAATAAAGTTCAATGGCTACATATTGGAAACTGTCTTTGTGTGTGTTTTAGTAATGCTTTCTTTACAACTGAAACATTAAAAAAGGATAAGTTAGCTTTTTTTTATACAACTAAATCTCTATTTTCTTCCACTTGTTTTTGAGAAAATTACCCAAACCTGCGATTTACTTCCTCGTTGTGTAGTACGGGTGCTCTGAAAAAAAATATATAAAGAATTTTTTTTATTTGTATTTTTTTTTTAATCGCTCCAAAAACACCCAAATACGTCCTTTTAGAAATGGAAACGCGCTCAGTATAGTGCTGCAGGTCTTTTCATGTTGTACACATGACATTGTGTCCTTTCGAACTTTATCCGCAAACGTTATTTTCCATTTTGTGCAACTCAAGTCATTTCCCCCATCCAGCTGTTCCATTCTCTGTATAGTCTGCTGCTAGAATGAACAGAGAAGTGGCGCTTCAGTCGCCACAAAATTAAATATAATGTAGTGGATAAAAGTTCAGAATGACACAATTACATCTGTACAACATCTAACGATTTCTAAAAGGACGCATTTGAATGTTTTGGGCACATTTGTTTGTTTTTTCAGAGCCCCCGTACTGCACAACGAGGATTGGGGTTAGTAAAAAAATATATAAAATAAAAAATTGTGTATGGATCCTTAAAAAACTTTAGATTTGGGTCTTAAAAAAAGCTAAATGATACTTTGAGACTAGCATTCCCCCTTTTGCCCTCAGAAACGCCTCAAATTCTTCGGGGCATGGACTCTACAAGGTGTCGAAAGTGTTCCACAGGGATGCTGGCCCATGTTGACTCCAATGCTTCCCACAGTTGTGTCAAGTTGGCTGGATGTCCTTTGGGTGGTGGACCATTCTTGATACACACAGGAAACTGTTGACCATGAAAAACCCAGCAGCATTGTAGTTGTTGACACAAACCGGTACGCCTGGCACCTACTACCATACACCATTCAAAGGCACATAAATCTTTTGTCTTGCCCATACATACATAATCCATGTCTCAAATGTCTCAAGGCTTAAAAATACTTCTTTAACGTGTCTCCTCCCCTTCATCTACACTGATTGAAGTGGATTTAACAGGTGACATCAATAAGGGATCATAGCTTTCACTTGGTCAGTCTATGTTATGCAACAAGCAGGGGTTAACGTTTTCTATACTCAGTGTATACTGTAAAACGACAGTATTATTTGTGCTAATTCTGGACAGTAAACATTTTGTAGATTAGATATGGCACATTAGAAATTATACAGAAATAATTTGTTGTTGCGTAAATATTGGATGTCTTTTCGGACAGTGTTAAAGGGAAGTGGTCGGACAGTGTTAAAGGGAAGTGGTCGGACGTGTTAAAGGGAAGTGGTCTGACAGTGTTAAAGGGAAGTGGTCGTAAACACTTCCTGATTGTGCTCCTCCCCTAAACTTCACATTCCACAGAGTGGGAGATGCTGGTGATTTACTGTGTGTGTGTGTGTCCAGCAGATCGTCCGTCTCTAAAACCTGGTTCCTTCGAGGACTGCGGAGGCAGGAAGGTTCCCATCCTCGGGATCTGAAGGGACCTGTCAATCAACAACAAAAAATGTCAAATCACGTTCCAGCTTAAGACGATCCCGATAAGAGTTGCAAAGTTCTTTCCCAACATTTCCAGGTTTTCCATAAATCCTGCTTATTTCCTTCCGATTCCAGGAATCTTACAACCAGGATTTCTGGAAACTGAATTTTCTTTCCTCGAAACAAGAATTTTGCAACCCTAAACCTGATGCAAATAATATTACAAGAACAAGTAGACCAACTGTTTTAGTATCCCTGGCAACATAACGGAAAAACTAAAGTACAAATAAACATAATACGCTACATAAATACACGGATGTACACTGGGTGTACAAAACATTAGGAACACCAGCTCTTTCCATGACATAGACCAGGGGTATTCAACTCACCCTACGAGGTGCCAGTTTTCTATACTACCTAATAATGAATTGCACACACCTGGAGTCTCAGGTCTAAAAATCAGTCCCTGTTTAAAGGGGAACAATGAAAAAAATGCAATGGAGCTGGCTTCGAGGTCCAGAGATTAGTCTGAGGGACATAGACTGACCAGGTGAATCCAGGTGAAAGCTAGGATCCCTTGTGTTCAATCCACTTCAAATCAGTGTAGATGAAGGGGAGGAGACGGGTTAAAGAAGGATTTTTAAGCCTCGAAACAATTGAGACATGGATTGCGTATATGTGCCAGTCAGAGGGTGAATGGGCAAGACAAAATATTTAAGTGTCTTTGAACGGGGTATGGTAGTAGGTGCCAGGCACACCGGTTTGAGTGTGTCAAGAAGTACAACTTAAGAACTGCAACTTGACACAACTGTGGGGAAGCGTTGGAGTCAACATGGGCCAGCATCCCTGTGGAACGCTTTTGACAACTTGTAGAGTCCATGTCCCAAAAACAGGAGGTTGTTGTGAGGGCAAAAGGGGGTGCAACTCAATATTAGGAAGGTGTTCTTAATGTTTTGTCCACTCAGTGTATTATAGACCCACTACACAAATATGAGTTACCACATACATCCTATTATACTACAGAGATACTACATAAATCCTATTATACTACAGAGATACTACATACATCCTATTATACTACATAGATACTACATACATCCTATTATACTACATAGATACTACATACATCCTATTATACTACAGAGATACTACATACATCCTATTATACTACAGAGATACTACATACATCCTATTATACTACAGAGATACTACATACAGGTGAAAAGATCAGAAGCTGTGCATGAATCATGGAATCTGGAGTGTGAGGTAGAAAGTGAAGATGGAGAAGAGGTTTGAGGGGTGCAGGGTGAGAGGTAACGTTTTTCAAGAAAACTTCAAAAATCATGTGAAGTCCATTCTTTAGCCAATAGAAAAGACAAATCTTAGTAATAAAACAAAAAATCTTCCAGGAAATCTCAACCCCTGGTCAAAAGGTGAAAGAGATACAGATATAGAGGGAATCCTAACTTCCACTTATTTATGCACTAATGTCAAAATGGAGAGACTACATTTTAATCTGACTCAAACAGAAGTTAGGATTCACCCCTAAGAGAATAATGGACAGAGAAGCGTGTGGTGATTGTTGGTTCGGTTTGCTGTGCCCCTACCTTGGCTCGTCTGAGGTTCGAGCTAAGAGTGTAAAGGGTTAGGGGGTGGGGGGTGGGGGGTAGGGGGTGGGGGGTGGGGGTTAGTGATCAAGCCAGAGAAGAATCAGAAGGGCTGTCCTGTCTCTTGATTAGAGTCGTGGCCCCGTAGCCCTGCTGCTGTCCAGAGAGCTGTCCGTCCGCCTGGAACATATATTTTTTTTAATTGACCTTTATATACGGTCAGGAGGTAAGAAAGTGCTATATTATCATCGCTGTCTAAAACCATATTTTCAGGAAAAAGGAAAAGAACATCCATGTTTGACCATTAATGAACATTTATGAAACTTCAAAGTTATTTTGAAAACGTTTTCCTTGGTTCAAGACTAGAGTCATGAAATGTTCCGATTAGGTCGATGGGATTGCTTACTTTCAATACATTGTAACAATTTTTAAAAAGGGGGCCAAAAATGGAGTTAAAAAGTTCTCTTTCCCCGAGAGTGACGATATCTTATCTTAGGTGTTTTAAACCTCAATAGGAAAACCTGATAAACTATCTCAGATCTGCCCGTCAACAGACTTATGTCCCAAACGGAACGCTAGTCTGAGGCCTGGGGGCAAAGGTCGAGAATGACGCTCTCTTCAACCCCTCGATCAGCCACAAGGTCTTGTCAGTCACCTCTGGTTAACACTGCTCTATCTCATGGCTAACTGTCTCAGATATATCTGTGTATTGGTACAATCTCTTTCTTGCTTTCTCTGACCTCTTGTTCCTGTCTTTTGCTTTCTCCTTTTTTATTTAATATATCTCACCGGTAGTGAGACAAGCACGTGATCATAGGATTCAACATTCTGCGGTGCAACAGATACAATCTCAATAGAATTAGAAAATAAAAAATTATAATTACAACTGATGACAGTTACTGGAGGTTAGCGTATAGTCGTGGCCAAAGGTTTTGAGAATGACACAAATATTCATTTTCACAAAGTCTGCTGCCTTAGTTTGTATGATTGCAATTTGCATATACTCCAGAATGTTATGAAGAGTGATCAGATGAATTGCAATTAATTGCAAAGTCCCTCTTTGCCATGCAAATGAACTGAATCCCCAAAAACACATTTCCACTGCATTTCTGCCCTGCCACAAAAGGACCAGCTGACATCATGTCAGTGATTCTCTCGTTAACACAGGTGTGAGTGTTGATGAGGACAAGGCTGGAGATCACTCTGTCATGCTGATTGAGTTCAAATAACAAACTGGAAGCTTTAAAAGGAGAGTGATGCTTGGAATCATTGTTCTTCCTCTGTCAACCATGGTTACCTGCAAGGAAACACGTGCCATCATCATTGCTTTGCACAAAAAGGGCTTCACAGGCAAGGATATTGCTGCCAGTAAGATTGCACCTAAATCAACAATTTATCGGATCATCAAGAACTTCAAGGAGAGCGGTTCAATTGTTGTGAAGAAGGCTTCAGGGCGCCCAAGAAAGTTCAGCAAGCGCCAGGACCGTCTCCTAAAGTTGATTCAGCTGCGGGATCGGGGCACCACCAGTACAGAGCTTGCTCAGGAATGGCAGCAGACAGGTGTGAGTGCATCTGCACGCACAGTGAGGCAAAGACTTTTGGAGGATGGCCTGGTGTCAAGAAGGGCAGCAAAGAAGCCACTTCTCTCCAAGAAAAACATCAGGGACAGACTGATATTCTGCAAAAGGTACAGGGATTGGACTGCTGAGGACTGGGGTAAAGTCATTTTCTCTGATGAATCCCCTTTCCGATTGTTTGGGGCATCCGGAAAAAAGCTTGTCCGGAGAAGACAAGGTGAGCGCTACCATCAGTCTTGTGTCATGCCAACAGTAAAGCATCCTGAGACCATTCACGTGTGGGGTTGCTTCTCAGCTAAGGGAGTGGACTCACTCACAATTTTGCCTAAGAACACAGCCATGAATAAAGAATGGTACCAACACATCCTCCGAGAGAAACTTCTCCCAACCATCCAGGAACAGTTTGGTGACGAACAATGCCTTTTCCAGCATGATGGAGCACCTTGCCATAAGGCAAAAGTGATAACTAAGTGGCTCAGGGAACAAAACATCGATATTTTGGGTCCATGGCCAGGAAACTCCCCAGACCTTAATCCCATTGAGAACTTGTGGTCAATCCTCAAGAGGCGGGTGGGACAAACAAAAACCCACAAATTCTGACAAACTCCAAGCATTGATTATGCAAGAATGGGCTGCCATCAGTCAGGATGTGGCCCAGAAGTTAATTGACAGCATGCCAGAGCGGCTTGCAGAGGTCTTGAAAAAGAAGGGTCAACACTGCAAATATTGACTCTTTGCATCAACTTCATGTAATTGTCAATAAAAGCCTTTGACACTTATGAAATGCTTGTAATTATACTTCAGTATTCCATAGTAATATCTGACAAAAATATCTAAAGACACTGAAGCAGCAAACTTAGTGGAAATTCAAAACTTTTGGCCAAGACTGTACAATGGAAATGGCATCGGTCTGTATGATCAACTCTTTCTCCAGTCAGAAGTCATCAAATTTGACCTCAGGCAACAGAGGACATCAAACACAGATAAACAGACAGACATCAAACAGAACATCAAAGACAGACAGAACATCAAACAGAACATCAAAGACAGACAGATCAGACAGAACATCAAACAGAACATCAAAGACAGACAGACCATCAGACAGACAGACAGACACATCAAACAGACAGACAGAACATCAAACAGACAGACAGAACATCAAACAGACAGACAGACAGACAGACACATCAAACAGACGGACAGACACATCAAACAGACAGACAGACACATCAAACAGACAGACAGACACATCAAACAGACAGACAGACACATCAAACAGAACATCAAACAGACAGACAGACACATCAAACAGACAGACAGACACATCAAACAGACAGACAGACACATCAAACAGACAGACAGACACATCAAACAGACAGACACATCAAACAGACAGACAGACACATCAAACAGAACATCAGACAGACACATCAAACAGAACATCAGACAGACACATCAAACAGAACATCAGACAGACACATCAAACAGACAGACAGACAGACACATCAAACAGACAGACAGACAGAACATCAAACAGACAAAAGAGGAGACAAGTTATTCTAGGAACAACATCAAAAGACTGTTAGGTGACTTTGGGAGCATGCTGCACACCAGAAATACTCAGCTACGGATATCACACACACAATGTTCCTAGGCAGTCATTGTAAATAAGAATTTATTCTTAACTGACTTGCCTAGTTAATTAAATAAAGGTGAAATAAAAAATAAAAATTTTCTTATATCCTCGTATGGACCTAAAATGTATTTATATTCAAAATACTATTTTCTTTAACCATAAACCTAACCCTTAAACATAAACCTTAAACATAAACCTAACCCTTACCTTAACCCTAAACCTAACTCTAAACCTTACCTTAACCCTAAACCTAACCCTTACCTTAACCCTTAACCCAACCCTTACCTTAACCCTAAACCTAGCCCTTACCTTAATCCTTAACCCTAAACCTAGCCCTTACCTTAATCCTTAACCCTAAACCTAACCCTTACCTTAACCCTAAACCTAACCATTACCTTAACCCTAAACATTAACCAACTCTTACCTTAACCCTAAACCTAACCATTACCTTAACCCTAAACATTAACGAACTATTACCTTAACCCTAAACCTAACCATTACCTTAACCCTAAACCCAACTCTTACCTTAACCCTAAACTTAAAATAGCCTTTGTCCTCAAGGGGATGTGGGAAATGTCCCCATGAGGTAGAACTTTCCTTCTTTCACTATCCCCCCCCCCCACACACACACACACAGAACCACCCACTACCCTAATCCCCATCTACATCTACCCATACTTACAGCTGCCTTGGCCAACTGGTTAGCCTTCTGTCTCTGCAGGTCTGACTTGATGAAGCCTGGAGCGACAGAAATACATGTCTTAGAAAGACAACATACTGTTGCTAGTCCAAAAAAAAACCCATCAGAATATTCCATTGCAAAAGACAGTAAGGTACAACTTCCACTAGGAGGCACTACTAACACAATGATAGACCATACAGTATGAAGTCAGTTCCTAAATACAGCACAGTAGCCAGCTGGGCCGACCCACCTCGTTAACATAACCGTCTAGCAGAGCTCTCATGTAGGTGAACGTGGACTTCAGCCCTGGTCTGTAGTAGCCATTATGTATGTCATTATAACACAGCAGCCCTCTAGACTGACCCTTAAATCTTATAGTCCCATCATCATTAACAGTCAGGTCGAAAGGTCATCTAAAAGTTGTCTCTCAGCCCTGGACTTCAGTAGCCAACGGCTACATCCCAAACGGCACCCTATTGCCTATGTAGTGCACTACTTTTGACCAGAGTCCATATAGGTAGTGCACTACTTTTGACCAGAGTCCATATAGGTAGTGCACTACTTTTGACCAGAGTCCATATAGGTAGCGCACTACTTTTGACCAGAGTCCATATAGGTAGTGCACTACATAGGGAATAGGGTGCTATTTGGTACACACACACACAATGTTTTTTTTTTTTTTTTTTAAATGAGTGGCACATTGTAACCTCCATTGGGAAGTTTATGGTGCAAATCAGAGGAGCTGGGTATTAACTCTCTCTCTCTCTCTGTGTCAGTTGAAGTACGGCCTGAGGTGGGCCTTCCCCACCCGGTAACCAGCACCTCAACATGCCATTTCTGCTACTGCTTTGTAACCTTCAAATAATACAGTTAGGTTGTTACACAGTAACCACGACGACACAGACACATTCCAAGACCTCAAGATGTTGCAGGAAAACATTATTGCCCCCGTAACAAAAACCCATGTCGACTGAACATTAACTATGGACTGCACATAAACCCTTAGAAGAAGAAAAAAAAAAATATGCAGTAACTGCAGTCGACTGTGGTATTTTTTGGACGCAGTAATTACAGAATAACTGCTGTTATACAGCATTGTACTGCAGTTATTACTGCACTCTGAAATATTTTTTTTCGTAAAAAGGAAGTGATATCCTTTTCACTCAAACTGAGCTGAGCTGTACAGTGCTGGGCCTGGTTACACATCCACTCGAGTGTTACTGGAACCATGTAGGAAAGGAACTATCGGAGCCAGCAGAAGGGTTCAGATCGGATTCGGCACCATAGTGTGAATAGGGTCTAGGTACATGAGCTTAGGCTCTTTTCACATTGACAAGAGTTAACAAGATTTCGATTCTTGAGACATTAATAAAAATGTACACTTGCTAATTTCCTCCGGAGGTCACACACACACACACGACACTTGCTAGACAGTCCGTCCCCCCCCTCCAAGCAGGACAGTGTAAACAGAATTGTATCGTTAGCAGAGCAATGTTTTTGAAACAGCTGAAATGTATAGGCCTTTTCCTTATTAGAGACTTGATTCATTTCAGTTTTTTTTTTAAATCTGATATTGCAGTACGGGAATCTTCACAAAACCATTTATTTTAATGCAAAAGTCCAGTGAATTAACAATGTAATGACTTGCATGATCTTTATGAAATTTAGCATGTTTTGTTCTAAGGTAGGCCGAAATGCAATCTATCTATTGTTTAGCTAACATTAGCTGACGTTAGCATTTAGCCTAGGTTGAAGATATACAGGTTAAGACAACGTCGTCACTAATCTGGGACCAGCGCAGTTGCTAACTACCAACGCCGTTGCTACATAGCAACGCTAGTCCCGTTGTTATAATGAGTTATGGAATATTAGAATCCCATTGTCTTAACCTTTGTCATATTCAACCTAGCATTCGGCTAACTAGTAAGCTAATGGGTGCAGACATTTTGTTTAGCTTGCTAGCTACCTAGCTTTGTATAATACCAATGACAGTATGATAACGTTACTGTACTTTGATATTCATATGAGAGGGGTAAACGTACATTTTTTTTTAATGATGAAGTTACTTGATGAAGTAAATGTTGTTCGCTAACGTTAGCTAGCTAGCAGCTGTGCCACTTTGTCTGTCTGTCTTGCAACTAACTAAAAAAAGAAACCCTTTAGATGTCTGCACATGCTTGTGAATTATTTCCATTAAATCAGGAGTGTAATATGGTAGATGCGTGAAAAGTTTCTTGCATAAAGTGAGCTAGGAATTATCTAGTTGAATAGTTTGCATGCTTAGCCTACTGGCTAATTGTAACAGTTACAGTACATTTGAGCTGTGACCCAGGCCAAACACGGACGACGCTGGGCCAATTGTGCACCGCCTTATGGGACTCCCAATCACGTCCGTTTGTGATACAGCCTGGAATCGAACCAGGGTGTCTGTAGTGACGCCTCAAGCACAGATACAGTGCCTTATACCGCTGCGCCACTCGGGAGCCCAAGAGCTTAGTGGTCAATACAGTCGTCTTCGGCCCTTGCGCAGCCCCCGGTCGTCTTCGGCCCTTGCGCAGCCCCCGGTCGTCTTCGGCCCTTGCATAGAGTCCGGTCTGGGGATTGAATCCCCTTTCTGCTAGATTCTACACCAGGGGTGTCAAACTCCTTCCTTGGAGGGCTGTGTGTCTGCTGGTTTTTGTAATTTCCTTTCAATTTGGGTCCAAATAAGTCATAAACAACCAGGTGAGGGGAGTTCCTGACTAATCAGTGACCTTAATAGATCAATCAAGTACAAGGGAGGAGTGAAAACCAGCTTGACTCCTGTGCTTTACAGTGCTCATCCTTTTCAATCTGTTTCTCCCTCTGTCTTTTTAAGTACATAATAGTCTCTTCACGTAAAAATGTAAAGGGTCCGTACCTGTGAGGACCGATCCGATGAAGAGGAAGACACAGAGGAAGATGTTTCCTGCCAGCGTCCCGTAGTTATCTATAATCTTCCCCTGGCAGATAGTGAAGATGATACCAAACACCTGTACAGGGAGAGACAGGTTGTATCGATATACGCAGCCAGGCAGCCAGGCAGACGTCTAGCCAGCCAGCCAGGCAGACGTCTAGACAGCCAGCCAGCCAGTCAGCCAGCCAGCCAGGCAGACGTCTAGACAGCCAGCCAGCCAGCCAGGCAGACGTCTAGACAGCCAGACAGCCAGTCAGCCAGCCAGCCAGGCAGACGTCTAGACAGCCAGCCAGCCAGCCAGGCAGACATCTAGACAGCCAGCCAGGCAGACGTCTAGCCAGCCAGGCAGACATCTAGACAGCCAGACGTCTAGCCAGCCAGGCAGACATCTAGACAGCCAGCCAGCCAGCCAGGCAGACGTCTAGACAGCCAGCCAGCCAGGCAGACGTCTAGACAGCCAGCCAGCCAGGCAGACATCTAGAAAGCCAGCCAGACGTCTAGACAGCCAGCCAGCCAGACGTCTAGACAGCCAGCCAGCCAGACGTCTAGACAGCCAGCCAGCCAGGCAGACGTCTAGAAAGCCAGCCAGACGTCTAGAAAGCCAGCCAGCCAGCCAGGCAGACGTCTAGAAAGCCAGCCAGACGTCTAGACAGCCAGCCAGGCAGACGTCTAGACAGCCAGCCAGCCAGCCAGGCAGACGTCTAGCCAGCCAGGCAGACATCTAGACAGCCAGACGTCTAGAAAGCCAGGAACACGTATATATACACAAACACAACCCAACATTTTCCCATTCTGTTATGGTTCTCTATTATCCCATGGATATGAAAAGCTTTGATCTGCCAACTGTCAGAAGCAGCAACAGTGTGTTCACCTGTGCAGAGCAGTTGAGCAGGCCTGAAGAGGTGCCTTCACACTCGGGGTAGGTTAGCTCCACACCAAACTCAAAGCCCAGGGGAAGATAGCCTGTCATGAAGAATCTACAGACATAGAAATACAACACAGTGTTGTATTCCTTATTGAAGTCACTTGTTAAATCCACTTCAAAAATCAGTGTAGATGAAGGGGAGGAGACGGGTTAAAGAAGGATTTTTAAGCCTTGAGACATGGATTGTGAATGGTGCTCCATTCAGAGGGTGAATGGGCAAGACAAAATATGAAGTTCCTTTAATAAAACATGGTATGGTAGTAGATGCCAGGCGTACCGGTTTGTGTCAAGAACTGCAACGCTGCTGTTTTTTTAACGCTCAACAGTTTTTTTTTCTCTCTCCACACTCAATGTTAGGAAGGTGTTCTTAATGTTTGGTATAGTCAGTGTACATTGGGATCGTAGAATTCAGTTCCTACATAAAAAAATAAAATAATGGCTCATCACTATTTAGCCAAGTTGCAAAAATCAGAAGTATGGGGTATAGTTTTACAATTTCTCATCTTAAAATCTGATTTAAATCTAACCCTAACCTTACCCACACCGCTAACATTAAGCCTAACCTTAAATGAAGACCAAAAAAAGCTACTAAAATAAATAAATATCATACATTTTTACAATCTAGACATTTTTGACTTTTGTAGCTTGACCATATAGTGGGAAACACTTTCTTGACCATGACGGTAGGATACCAAAATGTTCCCTCTAGTCTTCTATGTAATTCTGTGGTAATACGGCGCCTTGCAAAAGTATTCAGACCTCTTGTATTTATTCACATTTTATTAAAATCAATCAAAGTGCTTATACAGAAATCCAGCAGCTTAAACCCCCAGAGAGCAAAGCGATGCAGGTGTAGAAGCACAGTGATTCTAGTAGGAAACATTTTTCTGTTACAAAGTGGGATTCAAATTTATAGAATTGAAAATATATATATATTTCAATCAACAAATCTACTCAAACTACTCAAAGTGGAAGAAAAATGTGAACATTTGTTGAAAAGATTAATAAAAAAAAATGAATAACTAAAATATAGTCATTGCATAAATATCCAGTCCATTTGTTTATGCAAGCCTAAATTAATTCAGGAGTAACATTTGACTTAACAAATCACATCATTTACATGGACTCACTGTATGTGAAATAATAGGGGTTGACATGATTTTTTGCATGACTACCCCTTCCTCTGTCCCCCATACATACAACATCTGTAAGGTCATTCTGTCCTTTCAAGCACAGATTCAACTCCAAAAGACCAGGGAGCCTGTCGAAAGCCTCACAAAAAAAGGTCAGTGATTGGTAGAAGGTTAACAATAACAAATCAGACATTGAATATGTCTTTAGGCATGGTCAAGTTAATAATTATGCTGTGGACGTATTCAAACCCCCCCCCCAGACACGTCAAAGATACAGTCGTCCTTCGGAACAGAACTGAGCTGCAGGACAGGAAGGAAACTGCTCAGGGATTTCACCATGAGGCCATTGGTGATTTTAAAACAGCTACAGAGTTCAATGTCTGATGGTAGAAAACTGAGGATGGATCAACAACATTGTCCACAATAATGACCTAAATGACAGAGTGAATACAATACAAATATACAGAATCAAAATATTCCAAAACAAGGCATTAAAGTAATACTGCAAAAAAAACACAGGAATAAACGTTTTGGCCTAAATGCAAAGCCTTATGTTTGGGGGTAAATCCAACAACACATCACTGATTAACTGTCTCGTTATTTTCAGGCATGATGGTGGCTGCACCACGGTATGTGTATACTTGACATCGGAAAAAGACGGAGGGTTTTCAGAATAAAAACAAACAGGATGGAGCTAAGCACAGGAAAAATCCTAGAGGAAAACCTGCTTCAGTCTGCTTTACACCAGACACTGGGAGATGAATTCACCTTTCAGCAGGACAATAACTTAAAACACAAGGCCAAATCTACACTGGAGTTGCTTACCAAGAAGACAGTGAATGTTCCTGAGTGGCCGAGTTACAGTTTTGACTTAAATATATATGCCTTGACAGAGCTTGAAGAATTATGAAAAGAATAAATGGGTTAATATTGTACAATCCAGGTGAGTAGAGACGTACCCAATAAAACTCACAACTCACAACCGCTGCCAAAAGGTGAATCTAACATGTATTGACTCTGGGAGCTGAATACTTATGTAATGACTATATTTTAGTTATTTAATTAATTTTTTTTACCTTTATTTAATTTCTATTAGTCTTTTTTTTTTTTAAATACATGAAAAAAATCCGCTTTGACAGAGAATGTGGTGTAGATTGTTGGCAATTTACAATTAAATCCATTTCAATCCCACTTTGTAACAATAAAATGTAAAGAAATTGAAAGGGTATGACACTGTGTATATTGATACCGAGAGACACCACACAGTCAACAAGGAAATCTTTCTGATTGAGAGGGTGTCAAATACTTATTTCCCTCACTAAAATGCAAATAATTTTATAACATTTTTGACATGCGTTTTTCTGGATATTTTTGTTGTTATTCTGTCTCTCACTGTTCAAATAAACTTACCATTAAAATGATAGACTGATCATTTCTTTGTCAGTGGGCAAACGTACAAAATCCGCAGGGGATCAAATACTTTTTCCCCCTCATACTTAGCCTACTGTAACTACCAGAATAGCCTGGGTAGACAGGTGGCTTCAGAAATGTGAGGATGTTGGTCAGTGTGTGTAAAAGGCAGAGGTAGCAGCTCAGGTGTTTCAGAGAGAGAGAGAGAGAGAGACAGAGAGAGAGACAGAGAGAGAGACAGAGAGAGACAGAGAGAGACAGAGAGAGACAGAGAGAGAGAGGGAGAGAGAGAGACAGAGAGACAGAGAGAGACAGAGAGAGACAGCGACCAAATGATGAGAAAGCAAACATATTACTATTTGCCACACTGGAATGAATCAACCAAAAAACAGAGCAAATTGGAATGCTATCTGGCCATAAACCAAGAGACAGAGAGAGACAGAGAGAGAGAGAGAGAGAGAGAGAGACAGACAGAGAGAGACAGAGAGACAGACAGAGACAGAGATACAGAGAGACAGAGAGAGAGAGAGAGAGAGAGAGACAGAGAGACAGAGAGAGAGAGACAGAGAGAGACAGAGAGACAGAGACAGAGAGAGACAGAGAGACAGACAGAAACAGACAGACGGAGGTCTTACCCCAGGGCTCCAGCGGTGAGGAAGACTACCCAGAGATGACCCAGACTGAGGGTGAAGGCGTAGACCAACATCCCTACGAAGGACATGAGGTAGACAGCCAGGGTAGTCTGTCTGAAAGACACAATCAATGAGATATATATTTTTTAACAATATAAAATAAAAAATCAATTAAAAATAAATAATAAATAAATAGGTCAATTGATAATTACTTTATTTATTTAATTAACAAAAAGTTATGCAACACCCTATGCCCCTGTGTGAAAAGTAATTGGCCCATTACACTCAATAACTGGTTGTTCCACCTTTAGCTGCTATGACTCTAACCAAACACTTCCTGTAGTTGATCAGTCTCTCACATCGCTGTGGAGGAATTCTGGCCCACTCTTCCATGCAGAACCGCTTTAACTCAGCGACATTTGTGGGTTTTCAAGCATGAACTGGTCGTTTCAAGTCCTGTCACAACATCTCAATAGGGAATAAGTCTGGACTTTGACTAGGCCATTCCAAAACTTCAAATTTGTTGCTTTTTAGACATTTTCATGTAGACTTGATTGTGTGTTTTGGATCATTGTCTTGCTGCATGACCCAGCTGTGCTTCAGCTTCAGCTCACAGACGGATGGCCTGACATTCTCCTGTACAATTGTCCGATACAGAGCAGAATTCCATGGTTCCTTCTATTAAGGCAAGTCGTCCAGGTCCTGAGGCAGCAAAGCATCCCCAAACCTTCACACTACCCCCACCATGCTGTTGGTATGAGGTTCTTACTGTGGAATGCAGTGTTTGGTTTTCACCAGACATAATAGGACCTATGTCATCCAAAAAGTGGACTTAAGTTTTCCAGAAAGCACCTGGATGACCACCAATACTCTTGGAAGAATGTTCTATGGACAGACGAGTCAAAAGTATAACAATGTTTTGGACGATACATGTGCTGTGTACGTCTTTAGACAGCGATTGCCAACCAATGAACTGATCGTGAACAACACTTACGGATGTCTCCGTCCGTTGAACTGAGAGGACGGAGTGGGGCAGGAAACAAGGTCAGGTAAACAGACAATGTCGGTGATGGGGCTGATTGGCTCAGGAGACTGGTTGACTGCCAGTTATTGGGACTGATGTCATCCGTAGACAGGGATTCTGATGAACCAACCAGAGCAGACCTCAGCTAAAAATGGCCTCTATGACATCATCTTACCTAGGGTTCTAGATCAATGATGTGTTCGTATATTCATACTGGAGTGCCAGAGGGTACTCACAGTGCACTCTGGGCTTTTGAAAAATTCAGAACGTTGGTCAGATTGTCCCGCTTCGCTCTCTGAAGCGTTCATAGCGCACACTGGACGCTCCTCTGAACGAGGAGCTGGGTTGACCTGAGCGTTCTGACCTCACAACGGCAGTCAAGCACCCAAGCTAACATGGCTAACGTTGGCTAGCTTGCTAGCTACTTCCAGACACATAATGAGAGAACAGCTCACTCTTGACCATTTTACTCTCCCTAGAAGAGCTGGTTAGGCTGTTGTCATGTTATCCAGAGCGTAGGTGACTGTACCTGTGCTGCTGGCAACTATTTCATTACGCTTTTTGGCCAACGTTTACTGACACCGGCCATATTCAGCGGGTGTTGAGTGTTAGTAAATTCATCAGTTATTCTGTGCTGCAGCGAGAGTGCTCTGAAATCGGAGTAGATAGCCAGAGTGAATTTACGAACGCACCCTTAAAATTGACATCATGTGCCCATTTAATATCTAAGATAAAGACAGAATTGTGTTGGCATATTAAATAGTTTCACAGAACAAGCGGTTCTATCTCTCAAATCAAGCTGTAACAGTACATTTTTTCCTACGCGGAGCACAAATATTATAAAAAAACTGGATGTCATGAGTGACTCAGTATGCCGTTTCGTCCTATAGTATATTATTTTTAATCCCAGGCCCCCGTCCTCGCAGGAAGCCTTTTGGCTTTTGGTAGGCCGTCATTGTAAATAAGAATTTGTTCTTAACTGACTTGCCTAGTTAAATAAAGGTGAAAAAAAAAAACCGACATGAAACAGCAAACAACATGAAACAAGGCCAGCCAAGAAGAAAAAACAATGCTAATCAACATCCTGTATAGTCAAGTAGACGGAAGTCACACACAGCGGGTCAACAACATGAAAAGGATAAAACATGGACAGTACAGAACTCAAGACAATAGCATCACACAAGTCCATTGGTGAGAGTTGCTCAGTGAGTTTCTTTCCCAGCGTTTCAAAACTGGTTGAAAAAAATCAATGAAACCAGCTTTGTGTCCACTGGGTCGGTTCCAGACAGTGTTTGGAAACATATGGGAATACTGTATCTTATTCCACATCTCTGCATCTCCATACCTCCCGTCCCCCTGTCCCCGTGTCCCCCTGTCGCCCGTCCCCCTGTCCCCCTGTCGCACGTCCCCCTGTCGCACGTCCCCCTGTCCCCTGTCCCCCTGTCCCCCTGTCGCCCGTCCCTGTCGCCCGTCCCCCTGTCGCCCGTCCCCCTGTCGCCCGTCCCACTGTCGCCCGTCCCTGTCGCCCGTCCCCCTGTCGCCCGTCCCCCCGTCCCTGTCGCCCGTCCCCCTGTCGCCCGTCCCCCTGTCGCCCGTCCCCCAGTCCCTGTCGCCCGTCCCCCTGTCGCCCGTCCCCCTGTCGCCCGTCCCCCCGTCCCTGTCGCCCGTCCCTCCATCCCCCCGTCCCCGTCCCCCCGTCGCCTGTCCCCCCGTCGCCCGTCCCCCCGTCGCCTGTCCCCCTGTCGCCCGTCCCCCTGTTGCCCTGTCCCCCGTCCCCCCGTCACCCGTCCCCCCGTCGCCTGTCCCCCTGTCGCCCGTCCCCCTGTTGCCCTGTCCCCCTGTCGCCCGTCCCCCTGTCGCCCGTCCCCCTGTCGCCCGTCCCTGTCGCCCGTCCCTCCATCCCCCCGTCCCCCTGTCGCCCGTCCCCCTGTCGCCCGTCCCCCTGTCCCCGTCCCCTGTCCCCCGTCCCCCCGTCGCCTGTCCCCCGTCCCCCTGTTGCCCTGTCCCCCGTCGCCCTGTCCCCGCGTCGCCCGTCCCCCGTCCCCCTGTCGCCCGTCCCCCTGTCCAGAGTCCCTTCCTGCTTCCTTTAATGATGTAAAATGTACTGTAGTTACTAGGGTTGCAAAATTCCGGCAACTTTCAATAAATTCCCTGGTTTTCCCGAAGTCCCAGTTGGAGAATTCCCAGAATAAGCAGGAAATCTGGTATTCTCCAACCAGGATTTATGGGAAAAAACAGGGAATTTATTGAAAGTTCCCAGAATTTTGCAACCCTAGTAGTGACCCATGAGAAATTCACGTTAAATAACCTAGACTTTACTTACTTGTATGTTTTGGTTCTGTCCAGCCAGATACCACAGATCAGCGACCCCACCATGCCAGCGATAACGATGGTGAGGCCTATCCTCCCTGCATTCAACTCTTCACCCTGCGGGTCAGAACAGACAGGCAGACGACAGTAGGGTTAGTGTGTGTGTGTTTCTATGTAGCTCTGGTCAAACGTAGTACGCTATATAGGGAATTCTGTGCCATTGGGAAGCATCCCATGTCTCAGGGTTACCCTTGTGCATGCTACTCTAACCCAGTGGTTCCCAAACTGTGGAGCGCAAGGTTGGCAAGGACCCCACCCCCAAAAAACAACAACTTAGTCCAGCTTTAAACTTACTCCTGAAAGTTGTAACAGTAGATTTTTAAAAATTGGGTAGTACATCATCAGTTCATCTTGTCATGTTACTTCAGACCTTAGAGAGATATTTATAACTGGTCAGTAATGTTCAGATCAACTAGTCCAAGTCAGCTAACGTTTTTTTAGCTAGCTTTTTTTAGCTAGCTTTTTTTAGCTCATAGATTTTGGTTGTAAATGTTTGAGTCACTCAAACATCCCATGAACACACATAAGGCATGGCAACATGTGTAGAATTGCAACAACAACAAAAAATTAGCAAATGATCTGCAACCCATTGCAAAATGTGTATTATTGCAGGAAATGTAAAACCTGCAAACTTCTTCTCTCCGCCAACAAGGGGGGTGTGAACAAGGGGGGCCTGAGTGAACAAGGGGGGCCTGAGTGAAAAAGTTTGGGAACAACCTGCACTAAACAACTGTTGACTATACTGGAAAGGTTTCTGAGAGATGTCTTCAGTGTTGAACAGAGGAATGAGATAAATGTGATGCTATACAGCAGGTGGGTCAAACTCCACGGAGGGCAGAGTCTCTGCAGGTTTTTGGTATTTCCTTTCAACTACGACCTAGACAACCAGGTGAGAGAAGTTCCTTAATAAATCAGTGACCTAGACAACCAGGTGAGGGGAGTTCCTTAATAAATCAGTGACCTAGACAACCAGGTGAGGGGAGTTCCTTAATAAATCAGTGACCTAGACAACCAGGTGAGAGGAGTTCCTTAATAATCAGTGACCTAGACAACCAGGTGAGGGGAGTTCCTTAATAATCAGTGACCTAGACAACCAGGTGAGAGGAGTTCCTTAATAATCAGTGACCTAGACAACCAGGTGAGGGGAGTTCCTTAATAAATCAGTGACCTAGACAACCAGGTGAGAGGAGTTCCTTAATAATCAGTGACCTAGACAACCAGGTGAGGGGAGTTCCTTAATAATCAGTGACCTAGACAACCAGGTGAGGGGAGTTCCTTAATAATCAGTGACCTAGACAACCAGGTGAGAGGAGTTCCTTAATAATCAGTGACCTAGACAACCAGGTGAGGGGAGTTCCTTAATAAATCAGTGACCTAGACAACCAGGTGAGGGGAGTTCCTTAATAATCAGTGACCTAGACAACCAGGTGAGAGGAGTTCCTTAATAATCAGTGACCTAGACAACCAGGTGAGGGGAGTTCCTTAATAAATCAGTGACCTAGACAACCAGGTGAGAGGAGTTCCTTAATAATCAGTGACCTAGACAACCAGGTGAGGCGAGTTCCTTAATAATCAGTGACCTAGACAACCAGGTGAGGGGAGTTCCTTAATAAATCAGTGACCTAGACAACCAGGTGAGGCGAGTTCCTTAATAATCAGTGACCTAGACAACCAGGTGAGGCGAGTTCCTTAATAATCAGTGACTTAGACAACCAGGTGAGGGGCGTGACAACCCTCTGTCCCCACGTACTGCCACCCGGTGACCACCCTCTCTCCCCACGTACTGCCAGAGCAGCGAAAGGCAAGGGTGGTAAGGGGGGAACACCGGGGCCGTGTTTGGTAAGGGGTGAACACCGGGGACGTGTTAGGTAAGGGGTGAACACCGTGTTTGGTAAGGGGGGAACACCGGGCTGTGTTAGGTAAGGGGGGAACACCCTGTTTGGTAAGGGGGGGAACACCGTGTTTGGTAAGGGGGGAACACCGGGGCCGTGTTAGGTAAGGGGGGAACACCGTGTTAGGTAAGGGGGGAACACCGTGTTAGGTAAGGGGGGAACACCGTGTTAGGTAAGGGGGGAACACCGTGTTTGGTAAGGGGGGAACACCGTGTTAGGTAAGGGGGGAACACCGGGGCTGTGTTAGGTAAGGGGGAACACCGGGGACGTGTTAGGTAAGGGGGGAACACCGGGTTAGGTAAGGGGGGAACACCGTGTTAGGTAAGGGGGGAACACCGTGTTAGGTAAGGCGGGGAACACCGGGGACGTGTTTGGTAAGGGGGAACACCGGGGACGTGTTAGGTAAGGGGGGAACACCGGGTTAGGTAAGGGGGGAACACCGGGGACGTGTTTGGTAAGGGGGGAACACCGTGGAAGTGTTTGGTAAGGGGGGAACACCGTGTTAGGTAAGGGGGGAACACCGGGGACGTGTTTGGTAAGGGGGGAACACCGTGTTTGGTAAGGGGGGGACACCGTGTTAGGTAAGGGGGGAACACCGTGTTAGGTAAGGGGGGAACACCGTGTTAGGTAAGGGGGGAACACCGTGTTAGGTAAGGGGGGAACACCGTGTTAGGTAAGGGGGGAACACCGTGTTAGGTAAGGGGGGAACACCGTGTTAGGTAAGGGGGGAACACCGTGTTAGGTAAGGGGGGAACACCGTGTTAGGTAAGGGGGGAACACCGTGTTTGGTAAGGGGGGAACACCGTGTTAGGTAAGGGGGGAACACCGTGTTTGGTAAGGGGGGAACACCGGGGACGTGTTTGGTAAGGGGGGGAACACCGTGTTTGGTAAGGGGGGAACACCGGGGCCGTTAGGTAAGGGGGGGAACACCGGGTTAGGTAAGGGGGGAACACCGGGGCCGTTAGGTAAGGGGGGAACACCGGGGCCGTTAGGTAAGGGGGGAACACCGGGGCCGTTAGGTAAGGGGGGAACACCGGGGCCGTTAGGTAAGGGGGGAACACCGTGTTAGGTAAGGGGGGAACACCGTGTTAGGTAAGGGGGGAACACCGTGTTTGGTAAGGGGGGAACACCGTGTTAGGTAAGGGGGGAACACCGGGGCCGTGTTAGGTAAGGGGGGAACACCGTGTTTGGTAAGGGGGGAACACCGTGTTAGGTAAGGGGGGAACACCGTGTTAGGTAAGGGGGGAACACCGTGTTAGGTAAGGGGGGAACACCGTGTTTGGTAAGGGGGGAACACCGTGTTAGGTAAGGGGGGAACACCGTGTTTGGTAAGGGGTGAACACCGGGGCCGTGTTAGGTAAGGGGGGAACACCGTGTTAGGTAAGGGGGGAACACCGTGTTAGGTAAGGGGGGAACACCGTGTTAGGTAAGGGGGGAACACCGTGTTAGGTAAGGGGGGAACACCGTGTTTGGTAAGGGGTGAACACCGGGGCCGTGTTTGGTAAGGGGGGAACACCGGGGCCGTTAGGTAAGGGGGGGGAACACCGGGGACGTGTTAGGTAAGGGGTGAACACCGTGTTTGGTAAGGGGTGAACACCGGGGCCGTGTTTGGTAAGGGGGGAACACCGGGGGCCGTTAGGTAAGGGGGGAACACCGTGTTAGGTAAGGGGGGAACACCGTGTTTGGTAAGGGGGGAACACCGGGGACGTGTTAGGTAAGGGGGGAACACCGTGTTTGGTAAGGGGGGAACACCGGGGCCGTGTTAGGTAAGGGGGGAACACCGGGGCCGTGTTAGGTAAGGGGGGAACACCGGGGCTGTGTTAGGTAAGGGGGGAACACCGTGTTAGGTAAGGGGGGAACACCGTGTTAGGTAAGGGGTGAACACCGGGTTTGGTAAGGGGGGAACACCGTGTTAGGTAAGGGGGGAACACCGTGTTTGGTAAGGGGTGAACACCGGGTTTGGTAAGGGGGGAACACCGGGTTTGGTAAGGGGGGAACACCGGGTTAGGTAAGGGGTGAACACCGTGTTAGGTAAGGGGGGAACACCGGGGACGTGTTAGGTAAGGGGGGAACACCGTGTTAGGTAAGGGGTGAACACCGTGTTAGGTAAGGGGGGAACACCGGGGCCGTGTTAGGTAAGGGGGGAACACCGTGTTTGGTAAGGGGGGAACACCGTGTTAGGTAAGGGGGGGAACACCGTGTTTGGTAAGGGGGGAACACCGTGTTAGGTAAGGGGGGAACACCGTGTTTGGTAAGGGGGGGAACACCGTGTTTGGTAAGGGGGGGAACACCGTGTTAGGTAAGGGGGGAACACCGGGGCCGTGTTAGGTAAGGGGGGGAACACCGTGTTAGGTAAGGGGGGAACACCGGGGCTGTGTTAGGTAAGGGGGGAACACCGTGTTAGGTAAGGGGGGAACACCGTGTTAGGTAAGGGGGGAACACCGTGTTTGGTAAGGGGGGAACACCGTGTTTGGTAAGGGGGGAACACCGTGTTTGGTAAGGGGGGAACACCGGGGCTGTGTTAGGTAAGGGGGGAACACCGTGTTAGGTAAGGGGGGAACACCGTGTTTGGTAAGGGGGGAACACCGTGTTAGGTAAGGGGGGGAACACCGTGTTAGGTAAGGGGGGAACACCGTGTTAGGTAAGGGGGGAACACCGTGTTTGGTAAGGGGGGAACACCGGGGCCGTGTTAGGTAAGGGGGGGAACACCGTGTTAGGTAAGGGGGGAACACCGGGGCCGTGTTAGGTAAGGGGGGGAACACCGTGTTTGGTAAGGGGGGGAACACCGTGTTAGGTAAGGGGGGGAACACCGTGTTAGGTAAGGGGGGGAACACCGTGTTTGGTAAGGGGGGAACACCGTGTTAGGTAAGGGGGGGAACACCGTGTTAGGTAAGGGGGGAACACCGGGGACGTGTTAGGTAAGGGGGGAACACCGGGGACGTGTTAGGTAAGGGGGGAACACCGTGTTAGGTAAGGGGGGAACACCGTGTTAGGTAAGGGGGGAACACCGTGTTAGGTAAGGGGGGGAACACCGTGTTAGGTAAGGGGGGGAACACCGGGGCCGTTAGGTAAGGGGGGGAACACCGGGGCCGTTAGGTAAGGGGTGAACACCGGGGCCGTGTTTGGTAAAGAGTCTTGGTTCAAATCACTTACAGTAATGTCTTTTAACCTTTTACTATACTTGTAGAATAATGTATCCATTGTTAACCTAATCATATGGTCATGTTCCAGTGGCCACATAAAGAGGATCGGACTTACAGGGTGCAGTAAATGAGGGAAGGACGATAATGTCTGGAGTGGGGTCTACTGTACATGTTCCTGCTGGTCTTTATATCCCCACATACAGGGAAGCGATCAGGACTTACAGGGTAGTCATCGAGTCGTCTCTCCTTATCATTTATCATATACTGTAGGCTACTTGGCATAATGCCTGTATTGTTACTCAAATTATTCTTGTTCCAGTATTTCAATGCTGTGTTTGACTGTAGTGTTTCAGTGCCCGCGGGCTGCAGTAAAGAGCAGAGCGATCAGGACATGCTATAGGGTACAGCAGAAGAGGGAACGACAACAGTGTGTCTATTGTGATCTAAATGAGACTCGCTCCAGCTGTAGTTGCACTGTTTTCAATGAATAGTCCCAGTGTTCCCATAATGCACTGTAGAGCCAACAGGTTCAGAACTGAGTTACAGTGTTCCCATAATGCACTGTAGATCCAACAGGGTCAGAACTGAGTTACAGTGTTCCCATAATGCACTGTAGAGCCAACAGGTTCAGAACTGAGTTCTAGTGTTCCCATAATGCACTGTAGATCCAACAGGGTCAGAACTGAGTTACAGTGTTCCCATAATGCACTGTAGAGCCAACAGGGTCAGGGTCAGAACTTAATTGTATATACACCACAGGAGGCTGTGAGCCGTTGTGAGCCGTCCTCCCTTCAGCAGCCTCCTGTGGTCCACACAGTGAGTGGAGGAAAGAAGGGCAGCACTTACAGGGTAATGTTCGATGATCATGCGGTTCAGTAGTGTGCCAACAGCATAGAAGCAGCCCACGTTCAGTCCTGTGGGAGAGAGAGAGACACAGTGAGATACAGCCAATAGGGACTCGGCACACTCGGAGAGCAGCCAATAAGGGTTGACGTTAGAGGTAGGTCGCCCGTCCGTGGTTGATAACAGTATTAACAGAGGCAAAGGGGATCAGTGAGTCAGGAGAGAGAGAGAGAGAGGTAGTGGTTAGGGTTGTTACGGTGACCGTATTACCGCCACGCCGTTGGTCACGAGTCATGACTGCAGTCAAATTCCACGTGACCGTTTAGTCACGGTAATTAGGTTTCTCCAAGCTCTGATGCTGCTGGATGGTCATTAGTAGCCTACCAAACTAGCTAACTGCCTGGTACTCAGCACTCTATTGTCCCTCTAATCACTCTGACATCAATGTACCGTAATTTCCGGACTATTGAGGGCACCTGAATATAAGCCGCACCCACTGAATTTAAAAAATATATATATTTTGAACATAAATAAGCCGCACATGTCTATAAGCCGCAGGTGCCTACCGGTACGTTGAAACAAATTAACTTTACACAGGCTTTAACGAAACACGGCTTGTAACAAAAAATTTGAAAGCGGGAAAAATCCATATATTAGCCGCGTCATTGTTTAAGCCGCGAGGTTCAAAGCGTGGGAAAAAAGTTGCGGCTTATAGTCCGGAAATTACGGTAAATGTAATGGAAAATCTAATCAAACACTTCATGAGAGCCTATGAGTTCTATAGTCTATGCAATTGCGTGATAAAACAGAGTGATGGCCTCTATTAAAAAGAGGAGGATCCCATCAGCTTTCTATAGGCTAGGCCTACTATATTTATTTCTCAACTTTCCTAACATTAAGCACATTGCATCTCTTTACAACAGGAGTATAGCCTACCTGGATGGCATGAAAATGAACCACGGGAAAAGTGTCCTCCATTTGCTATTTAAGTGCATAGATGTCATGTATTTTTTCCCTTGACCTTGTTTCAGACAGGTGCATGAAAATTGTCCATTCTAAATAAAAACTAATGTCACAAATACATTATTTAGTATATGTAAATGACAAGATTAAACCAAGAATAGTCTGATGTGTGACAATATTAGCCTATCACTTGTGAATGATGCCCAGCGTAAGAAACAATGCCTTTTTTGGTGACTTTTTATAAATCATAGTCGCACGCCTCTCATGTAGCCTAGCTCATCGGCCTATATGTTTTGATAAGGTTTGCATCACAACTAAAGTGGCCAAATAACTTCTTAAAATGAAGCGCATTAATCCACTTTACAAGGGTTGTAGAGCCTAATACAAAACATTATTTAGCCTAACCTGTGCTTTACTACTAGTTGAGTAAAGGAACACAAAACATTGACTCAAAGGGAAGCTACAAATGGTAAATATTGTTATATAAAATAAAATATAAAATTAAAAGAAACATTCACAGTAAAACTTTTTTGCCCTCAGTAAAAAAAAGTTTCACTGTGAACGTTTATTTTTATTTTTGGGCAAATGTAAAAACACTACAGTATTTCAGATATATCAACAGTGCAGTCTAAGATATTGTTATGGACTGTCTTTTCTACTGTTACATATCTTTGGCTAAGATTTTTAAAAAGGAGATTTAAAAAGGTAAATTATATCCGTGTTGTATGCCTCTTATGTACATACAATGTTAAATGTCACGTAACAAAATGTACTGTACTTTTTTAAAACGTAGATTGTATATTTCTTTGTTAACCGCTCAACACAGAATAGCTGAATGTGCGCACTCCCTCAAATCGTTAGGAGAAAATATCCGTTCTATTTTATTCAGCTTCGTTCGATTGTATTCTTCATACTATAAAATAATGCCACGGAATTCTAAGCAAATCTTGTCTGCTAAATGAACTAGTGTAGCCCCACAGCCATATGACACAGCCACATCAGGACCTGCTAAATGAACTAGTGTAGCCCTCAGCCATATGGCACAACCAGATCAGGACCTGCTAAATGAACTAGTGTAGCCCACAGCCATATGGCATAACCAGATCAGGACCTGCTAAATGAACTAGTGTAGCCCTCAGCCATATGACACAGCCACATCAGGACCTGCTAAATGAACTAGTGTAGCCCACAGCCATATGGCATAACCAGATCAGGACCTGCTAAATGAACTAGTGTAGCCCACAGCCATATGGCATAGCCACATCAGGACCTGCTAAATGAACTAGTGTAGCCCCACAGCCATATGACACAGCCACATCAGGACCTGCTAAATGAACTAGTGTAGCCCACAGCCATATGGCATAACCAGATCAGGACCTGCTAAATGAACTAGTGTAGCCCTCAGCCATATGGCATAACCAGATCAGGACCTGCTAAATGAACTAGTGTAGCCCTCAGCCATATGGCATAACCAGATCAGGACCTGCTAAATGAACTAGTGTAGCCCTCAGCCATATGGCACAACCAGATCAGGACCTGCTAAATGAACTAGTGTAGCCCTCAGCCATATGGCATAACCAGATCAGGACCTGCTAAATGAACTAGTGTAGCCCACAGCCATATGGCATAACCAGATCAGGACCTGCTAAATGAACTAGTGTAGCCCACAGCCATATGGCACAACCAGATCAGGACCTGCTAAATGAACTAGTGTAGCCCACAGCCATATGGCATAACCAGATCAGGACCTGCTAAATGAACTAGTGTAGCCCACAGCCATATGGCCTAGTCAGATCAGGACCTGCTAAATGAACTAGTGTAGCCCACAGCCATATGGCATAACCAGATCAGGACCTGCTAAATGAACTAGTGTAGCCCACAGCCATATGGCATAACCAGATCAGGACCTGCTAAATGAACTAGTGTAGCCCACAGCCATATGGCCTAGCCACATCAGGACCTGCTAAATGAACTAGTGTAGCCCACAGCCATATGGCATAACCAGATCAGGACCTGCTAAATGAACTAGTGTAGCCCACAGCCATATGGCACAACCAGATCAGGACCTGCTAAATGAACTAGTGTAGCCCTCAGCCATATGGCACAACCAGATCAGGACCTGCTAAATGAACTAGTGTAGCCCACAGCCATATGACACAACCAGATCAGGACCTGCTAAATGAACTAGTGTAGCCCTCAGCCATATGGCACAACCAGATCAGGACCTGCTAAATGAACTAGTGTAGCCCTCAGCCATATGGCATAACCAGATCAGGACCTGCTAAATGAACTAGTGTAGCCCACAGCCATATGGCATAACCAGATCAGGACAACTCAGAGTTGTCTGTTCTATTCTGTTCTGTTCTATTCTGTTCTTCTGAAATAGACTACATTTTCTTCATATCATGTTTCTTTAGACCTGTCTAAAATAAATTATGGATTTATTGTGAAGGTGTAGGTGCTATATTACATGGATTTACTGTGATGGTGTAGACTATATTACATGGATTTATTGTGATGGTGTAGACTATATTACATGGATTTATTGTGATGGTGTAGACTATATTACATGGATTTATTGTGATGGTGTAGGTGCTATATTACATGGATTTATTGTGATGGTGTAGACTATATTACATGGATTTATTAGACTTTTTAAAATGTAGACGTTCCAAAAGGTCTGAATCAGTGGCTTGTAGGCTGTGTGTGGAAGCCAGGAGATACTAAATGTGTTAATGTTAATTAAATAGGTCCTCCTACATACTTAATTATTATTTTTTAAACCAGAGAAGCACTTTATACTGCCTCACATCCCCTTTGTGCGGCCATAATGCACCCTAAAAAAAAAGAAAATCCATGCCTTTTGCAGCCCTTCTTCCTGAATTCTGCTCCGAAGCACCTCTCACTCACACGGCTCTGCATCAGGTGATCGGGTCTTTCTCACAGGCTACAAGTGAAGACAGACACGTCGGGGACGCATCCTTATCCAATTCCGAGGTGCATATTTTAAGATATTGGAAGAACTGTCCACATTTACTTTGTCGTCAGCCAACAAGATGAGTAGGCCTAACAAAGAAAAAAAAGGAAAAGCACTAGCCTATCTATTATCCCCCATTAGTACAAAAGTTGACTTATTCTGTTCTGTGCGAGAAATAAGTATTCCAGAACATAGTCTGGGACAGTTGTAGGATGTGATAGATCCCAAATGAATACAAACACTGGCATCCCAAAAACCTTTAAAAGCAATGAGGCTGACGCATCAGATGCTTCTACCCCTGCATTGCTTGTTGTCTGTTTGGGGGTTTTAGGCTGGATTTCTGTACAGCACTTTGAGATATCAGCTGATGTAAAAAGGGCTTTATAAATACATTTGATTGATTAAGATCAGAACGTTTAGCACATTTTTGGGGGATAAACTATTAGGCTATTTCTTCACATTACAAGCGCAGCAATGCGCACACGGCAGTAGGCTATAACTGCAAATGCTCCTTTAGCTGGAAAAACACCATTATCTAAAATGACCACAAATGAAATTATGAGCGTTAAGCTTTTATGATAAAAGGTGCATTTTTAAATGGTGAAAATTGTCTTCCACAAACTTGAAACTCACGTGCTGTAAATTACCACGAGACCGACAGTTATTTGCTTGATAATCATCGGCAGACGAAATGTCGTGACCGCAACAGCTCTAGTAGTGAAACCAGGCCAGGGGGAAACACATGTAGCCACAGTATCACACACAGTGTAGAGACACACAGTATCACACACACACACAGTGTAGAGACACACAGTATCACACACACACACACAGTGTAGAGACACACAGTATCACACACACACACACAGTGTAGAGACACACAGTATCACACACACACACACAGTGTAGAGACACACAGTGTAGAGACACACAGTATCACACACAGTGTAGAGACACACAGTGTAGAGACACACAGTATCACACACAGTGTAGAGACACACAGTGTAGAGACACACAGTATCACACACACACACACACACAGTGTAGAGACACACAGTATCACACACACACACAGTGTAGAGACACAGTATCACACACAGTGTAGAGACACACAGTGTAGAGACACACAGTATCACACACAGTGTAGAGACTCACAGTATCACACACACACAGCATGGCCTTAGCAGTTTAGTTTAATGTCCTGGTACACAACAAGGACACCATTATCCACCTTGCCCAGACAATGACCCTAACCCATATCAGAGAGGTCAGGAGAGGAGACAAAACCAAGCTGATACTATTCCCTATATAGTGCACTACTACAGACCAGGGCCCTATTCCCTATATAGTGGTACTACTATAGACCAGAGCCCTATTCCCTATATAGTGGTACTACTATAGACCAGAGCCCTATTCCCTATATAGTGCACAACTATAGACCAGAGCCCTATTCCCTATATAGTGCACTACTATAGACCAGAGCCCTATTCCCTATATAGTACACTACTGTAGAACAGAGCCCTATTCCCTATATAGTGCACTACTATAGACCAGAGCCCTATTCCCTATATAGTACACTACTGTAGAACAGAGCCCTATTCCCTATATAGTGCACAACTATAGACCAGAGCCCTATATAGTGCACTACTTTAGACCAGAGCCCTATTCCCTATATAGTGCACTACTATAGACCAGAGCCCTATTCCCTATATAGTGGCACTACTTTAGACCAGAGCCCTATTCCCTATATAGTGGTACTACTATAGACCAGAGCCCTATTCCCTATATAGTGCACTACTATAGACCAGAGCCCTATTCCCTATATAGTGGTACTACTATAGACCAGAGCCCTATTCCCTATATAGTGCACTACTATAGACCAGAGCCCTATTCCCTATATAGTGCACTACTACAGACCAAAATACATTTAACCCATGATAATAACTGAATTATCAATAAACGTTTAACCTTTCGGGTCAAAAACTTGTAACATCTGAGTGTTAAACAGGCAATAAGTCTGACATGAATTTATGAGACTGTAATGAAAGGAACATGAGAGCATAACACTTCCTCTGTTTGGGACAACCAATAGCATCCTAGCCAGCACAGAGTCCTTTCCCATAGAAATAATACATTAAACGGTGTACCTGTGATGCAGTGTGGGAAATATGGTTCGTCGGATACTAAAATCGGAAACTTGGAGAGGCCAAGTTCCCGATTCGGAAATAACCACTAGGTAGTCCTTCCTAGTGGGAAACCCGGGTTCAGAATGACGACCAGTTTATGACGTTTCATCACTGACATTTTGACCTTTCGGAACCAAAAGATAGTAACAAACAGGTAGCTCGGTTAACCCAAACGGTCCAGTGGAGGTAGGACTTCCTGAGTACCATACGAACGCACCAACAACCACCTGACAACTAAAGACTGGTTGTTCTACTGTGGTAGATCAGACTGACAGTGACGATCATTATCAGACTTTTATAACCCTAGCTTATCACGCTTCCTCCTGGCTTCAGAAAAACCTTCTTTGCTTGTAATAGAATTGTATTTATTTAACCTTTATTTTAATCTAGTCAAGTCAGTTAAGAACAAATTCTTATTTACAATGACAGCCTAGGAACAGTGGGTTAACTGCCTTGTTCAGGGTCAGAACAACAGATTTTTACCTTGTCAGCTCAGGGATTTGAACTTGCAACTTCTCGGTTACTAGTCCAACGCGCTAACCACTAGGCTACCCTGCCGCCCCAGAATGGTCGTTCACCAAGTACTGAAGACACCCCAAAACCTGGTTCAGCCCAGTACAGCTTGGCTCAGCTCAGTTTGGCATGGTTCAGCTTGGCTCGGTTCAGTAGTGTGGTAGAATAGTTACAATAGTGATTACCAGGGTGGTGTACTAACCGTATGTGAGGATGAGGAGGAGGAAGGGTTTGTTTCGGAGCAGCCTGAGGATGGAGGCGGTGTAGGAGTACTGTTCTGGAGGGATGCAGCGAGCTGTGGCCTGGGCCTGGGTGGGAGGAAGCTCCGGACGCTCCTGGAACACTGTGGAGAGAGGGAGGGGGGATGGAGAGGGGAGGGGGGGTGGAGAGAGGGAGGGGGGATGGAGAGAGGGAGGGGGGGATGGAGAGAGGGAGGGGGGGATGGAGAGAGGGAGGGGGGATGGAGAGAGGGAGGGGAGATGAGAGGGGAGGGGGGAGGGGAGATGGAGAGAGGGAGGGGGGATGGAGAGATGGTGAGAGGGAGGGGGGGATGGAGAGAGGGAGGGGGGATGGAGAGAGGGAGGGGGGGATGGTGAGAGGGAGGGGAGATGGAGAGAGGGAGGGGGGATGGAGAGAGGGAGGGGGGGATGGAGAGAGGGAGGGGGGATGGGAGGGGAGGGGGGAGGGGAGATGGAGAGAGGGAGGGGGGATGGAGAGATGGTGAGAGGGAGGGGGGGATGGAGAGAGGGAGGGGGGATGGAGAGAGGGAGGGGGGGATGGTGAGAGGGAGGGGAGATGGAGAGAGGGAGGGGGGATGGAGAGAGGGAGGGGAGATGGAGAGAGGGAGGGGGGATGGAGAGAGGGAGGGGGGATGGAGAGAGGGAGGGGGGATGGAGAGAGGGAGGGGGGATGGAGAGAGGGAGGGGAGATGGAGAGGAGGGAAGGGGAGATGGTGAGAGGGAGGGGAGATGGAGAGAGGGAGGGGGATAGAGAGAGGGAGGGGAGATGGAGAGAGGGAGGGGAGATGGAGAGATGGAGGGGAGATGGAGAGAGGGAGGGGGGATGGAGAGAGGGAGGGGGGATGGAGAGAGGGAGGGGGGGGATGGAGAGATGGTGAGAGAGAGGGGAGATGGAGAGAGGGAGGGGGGATGGAGAGATAGTGAGAGGGAGGGGAGATGGAGAGAGGGAGGGGGGGATGGAGAGAGGGAGGGGGATGGAGAGAGGGAGGGGGGATGGAGAGAGGGAGGGGGGATGGAGAGAGGGAGGGGGGGATGGAGAGAGGGAGGGGAGATGGAGAGAGGGAGGGGAGATGGAGAGAGGGAGGGGGATGGAGAGAGGGAGGGGGGATGGAGAGAGGGAGGGGGGATGGATAACATTAAATTGATCAGAAACACAGTGTAGACATTGTTAATGTTGTAAGTGACTATTGTAGCTGGAAGCGGCTGATTTTTTATGGAATATCTATGTAGGCGTACAGAGGCCCATTATCAGCAACCATCACTCCTGTGTTCCAATGGCACGTTGTGTTAGCTAATCCAAGTTTATCATTTTAAAATGCTAATTGATCATTAGAAAACCCTTTTGAAATTGTTAGCACAGCTGAAACTGTTGTGCTCATTAAAGAAGCAATAAAACTGTCCTTCTTTAGACTAGTTGAGTATCTGGAGCATCAGCATTTGTGGGTTTGATTACAGGCTCAAAATGGTCAGAAACAAAGAACTTTCTTCTGAAACTCGTCAGTCTATTCTTGTTCTGAGAAATGAAGGCTATTCCATGCGAGAAATTGCCAAGAAACTGAAGATCTCGTACAACGCCATGTACTACTCCCTTCACAGAACAGCGCAAACTGGCTCTAACCAGAATAGAAAAAGGAGTGGGAGGCCCCGGTGCACAACTGAGCAAGAGGACAAGTACATTTCAGTGTCTAGTTTAAGAAACAGACGCCTCACAAGTCCTCAACTGGCAGCTTCATTAAATAGTACCCGCAAAACACCAGTCTCAACGTCAACAGTGAAGAGGCGACTCTGGGATGCTGGCCTTCTAGGCAGAGTTGCAAAGAAAAAGCCATATCTCAGACTGGCCAATAAAAAGAAAAGATTAAGATGGGCAAAAGAACACAAGACACTGGACAGAGGAAATAAATTGAATTTCTGATCAATTTGATGTTATTTTAAATGGGAAAATTTGATTTTTCTTTCAAAAACAAGGACATTTCTAAGTGATTCCAAACGTTTGAAAGGTAGTGTATATGAAGCTGAGATTAAGGAATAATCTGGAACGGTAGTGTATATGAAACTGAGATTAAGGAATAATCTGGAACGGTAGTGTATATGAAACTGAGGTTAAGGAATAATCTGGAACGGTAGTGTATATGAAGCTGAGATTAAGAAATAATCTGGAACGGTAGTGTATATGAAACTGAGGTTAAGGAATAATCTGGAACGGTAGTGTATATGAAGCTGAGATTAAGGAATAATCTGGAACGGTAGTGTATATGAAACTGAGATTAAGGAATAATCTGGAACGGTAGTGTAGGCCTAAAGAATAAACAGATTATTCTTTCATCTCAGTGTGTCCTGGTGTCCTTGGAAACGCACTGCGGCAGGGAATTGTCCCATCTAATTTCTAAATGATTACTGTACTCTTCCAGATAAACACACACACACACACACACACACACACACACACACACACACACACACCTAAGAACTGGCCTTCATCCATTTATAGAGAGAATATAGGCCTACAGATTATTGTTTGAACATGCAAATATTGGAAGGTGTTTAACAGGTTACACCTCAGTCTTGTAATTGGGGCTTTGCCAACTCAAACAGGATATGCATCAGTCAGAATTCAACAGGTGACATTCCTTTGGGTCTGAGAAATGTTTTTTGTTACTGTTACTCTGTCTTTTAATCCTTGAAAGCATGTTTTTGTCATCTAGCTGAAAGCCTAAAAGCCTGTGGACTGGAGTGGTGAGCTGTACTTGCTTGATCTATGACATGCTTCAAGCTGCCATTCTCCTGAGAGAGCAGGTTTTCAGCCAGGAGTCAAGGGGGGGGGGGATGCTGCAGATGTCTTTGTTTGTGTGCAGAATACTTCGTTACTATCTCTAAACTACAGTATTCCCTGGGGTGTCTTAACAAGCAGGCTTGCACTCTTTGCTAAGTACTGTCAACTACAATGTTCTCACTGAACTGGCACTCTCAGCTACAGTACACTCAGAGTCAAGACCCTAGCAACAGAGCCAAGACCCTAGCAACAGAGCCAAGACCCTAACCATATTTGAGATTCTTCAAAGTAGCAACCCTTTGCCTTGATGACAGCTTTGCACACTCTTGGCATTCTCTCAACCAGCTTCACCTGGAATGCTTTTCCAACTGTCTTGAAGGAGTTCCCACATGTGCTGAGCACTTGTTGGCTGCTTTTCTGCGTTCCAAACCATCTCAAGTCGATTGAGGTCTGGTGATTGTGTAGGCCAGGTCATCTGATGCAGCACTCCATCACTCTTCTTCTTGGTCAAATAGCCCTTACACAGCCTGGAGGTGTGTTGGGTCATTGTCCTGTTGAAAAACAAATGATAGTCCCACTAAGCCCAAACCAGATGGGACGGCGTATCGCTGCAGAATGCTGTGGTAGCCATGCTGGTTAAGTGTGCCTTAAATTCTTAATAAATCACAGACAATGTCACCAGCAAGGCACCCCCACACCATCACACCTCCTCCTCCATGCTTCACGGTGGGAACCACACATGCGGAGATCATCCGTTCACCTACTCTGCATCTCACAAAGACATGGCGGTTGGAACCCAGAATTTGACTCATCAGACCAAAAGGACAAATTTGTTTCTCTTTGCTTATTTGAGCTGTTCTTGCCATAATATGGACTTGGTCTTTTACCAAATAGGGCTATCTTCTGTATACCATTCCTACCTTGTCACAACAACTGATTGGCTCAAATGCATTAAGAAGGAAAGATATTCCACAAATTAACTTTACAAGGAACACCTGTTAATTGAAATGCATTCCAGGTGAATACCTCACGAAGCTAGTTGAGAGAATGCCAAGAATGTACAAAGCTGTCATCAAGGCAAAGGGTGGCTACTTTGAAGACTCTCAAAATGTAAAATATATTTTGATTTGTTTAACACTTTTTTGATTAGTACATGTTTCCATATGTGTTTTTTCATAGATTTGATGTCTTCACTATTATTCTACAATGTAGAAAATAGTAAAAATAAAGAAAAACCCTGGAATGAGTAGGTGTGTCCTAACTTTTGACTGGTACTGTATTTCAGCTACATGTTACACCAAATTCAAGCGTTGTGCAAAAAGTGCCTCAGAGTTGTGGCTACAAGGCAACACATTCTTTAAATAATTTGAAGAACCATCATCCCCTACTTTACGACGAAAAAAAATGTCCGTCACGATTTCACCTAAGTGTTTGAAAATCGCAATATCTGGCCAAAACAAATTGCAATTCGATATTTTGTCTGTATCGTGCAGCCCTACTTCAGAATCCTTTCCAAACCTCAAATTCACTACAAGTTGTATATTTCCTGCATTGCAGGAAGGTTCTCCTGCAACAGGGTGATCAAATTAAGATCCTACATCTGTAGGTAGAGCAAAACAAGAATGACACAAGGGCAGAAGAGCCTTAATTAGGCTGCACTAACCAGCTACCTGTAGGTTACATCCTCTATCATTTAACATCACTACAGTACTACTAGAGAATGGTGTTAACCTCACTACAGTACTACTAGAGAATGGTGTTAACATCACTACAGTACCACTAGAGAATGGTGTTAACATCACTACAGTACCACTAGAGAATGGTGTTAACCTCACTACAGTACTACTAGAGAATGGTGTTAACAGAATGGTGTCAACCTCACTACAGTACTACTAGAGAATGGTGTTAACAGAATGGTGTTAACCTCACTACAGTACCACTAGAGAATGGTGTTACCCTCACTACAGTACCACTAGAGAATGGTGTTAACAGAATGGTGTTAACCTCATTACAGTACCACTAGAGAATGGTGTTAATCTCACTACAGTACTACTAGAGAATGGTGTTAATCTCACTACAGTACTACTAGAGAATGGTGTTAACCTCACTACAGTACTACTAGAGAATGGTGTTAACCTCACTACAGTACTACTTGAGAATGGTGTTAACCTCACTACAGTACTACTAGAGAATGGTGTTAACCTCACTACAGTACCACTAGAGAATGGTGTTAATCTCACTACAGTACCACTAGAGAATGGTGTTAACCTCACTACAGTACTACTAGAGAATGGTGTCAGCCTCACTACAGTAACACTAGAGAATGGTGTTAACAGAATGGTGTCAACCTCACTACAGTACCACTAGAGAATGGTGTAAACCTCACTACAGTAACACTAGAGAATGGTGTTAACAGAATGGTGTCAACCTCACTACAGTACCACTAGAGAATGGTGTTAACAGAATGGTGTCAACCTCACTACAGTACCACTAGAGAATGGTGTTAACAGAATGGTGTTAACCTCACTACAGTACCACTAGAGAATGGTGTTAACCTCACTACAGTACTACTAGAGAATGGTGTTAACCTCACTACAGTACTACTAGAGAATGGTGTTAATCTCACTATAGTACCACTAGAGAATGGTGTTAATCTCACTACAGTACTACTAGAGAATGGTGTTAATCTCACTACAGTACTACTAGAGAATGGTGTTAACCTCACTACAGTACTACTAGAGAATGGTGTTAACAGAATGGTGTCAACCTCACTACAGTACTACTAGAGAATGGTGTCAACAGAATGGTGTTAACCTCACTACAGTACTACTAGAGAATGGTGTTAATCTCATTACAGTACCACTAGAGAATGGTGTTAACAGAATGGTGTTAACCTCACTACAGTACCACTAGAGAATGGTGTTAATCTCACTACAGTACCACTAGAAAATGGTGTTAACAGAATGGTGTTAACCTCACTACAGTACTACTAGAGAATGGTGTTAACAGAATGGTGTTAACCTCACTACAGTACTACTAGAGAATGGTGTTAACCTCACTACAGTACTACTAGAGAATGGTGTTAACCTCATTACAGTACCACTAGAGAATGGTGTTAACCTCACTACAGTACAACTAGAGAATGGTGTTAACCTCACTACAGTACTACTAGAGAATGGTGTTAACCTCACTACAGTACTACTAGAGAATGGTGTTAACAGAATGGTGTTAACCTCACTACAGTACCACTAGAGAATGGTGTTAACAGAATGGTGTTAACCTCACTACAGTACTACTAGAGAATGGTGTTAACCTCACTACAGTACAACTAGAGAATGGTGTTAACCTCACTACAGTACTACTAGAGAATGGTGTTAACAGAATGGTGTTAACCTCACTACAGTACTACTAGAGAATGGTGTTAACCTCATTACAGTACCACTAGAGAATGGTGTTAACAGAATGGTGTTAACCTCACTACAGTACTACTAGAGAATGGTGTTAACAGAATGGTGTTAACCTCACTACAGTACTACTAGAGAATGGTGTTAACAGAATGGTGTTAACCTCACTACAGTAACACTAGAGAATGGTGTTAACCTCACTACAGTACTACTAGAGAATGGTGTTAATCTCACTACAGTACCACTAGAGAATGGTGTTAACAGAATGGTGTTAACCTCACTACAGTACTACTAGAGAATGGTGTTAACCTCACTACAGTACTACTAGAGAATGGTGTTAACCTCATTACAGTACCACTAGAGAATGGTGTTAATCTCACTACAGTACTACTAGAGAATGGTGTCAACCTCACTACAGTACTACTAGAGAATGGTGTCAACCTCACTACAGTACTACTAGAGAATGGTGTTAACAGAATGGTGTTAACCTCACTACAGTACCACTAGAGAATGGTGTTAACCTCACTACAGTACCACTAGAGAATGGTGTTAACCTCACTACAGTACAACTAGAGAATGGTGTTAACCTCACTACAGTACTACTAGAGAATGGTGTTAACCTCACTACAGTACTACTAGAGAATGGTGTTAACAGAATGGTGTTAACCTCACTACAGTACTACTAGAGAATGGTGTTAACCTCACTACAGTACAACTAGAGAATGGTGTTAACCTCACTACAGTACTACTAGAGAATGGTGTTAACAGAATGGTGTTAACCTCACTACAGTACCACTAGAGAATGCTGTTAACCTCACTACAGTACTACTAGAGAATGGTGTTAACAGAATGGTGTTAACCTCACTACAGTACTACTAGAGAATGGTGTTAACCTCACTACAGTACTACTAGAGAATGGTGTTAACAGAATGGTGTTAACCTCACTACAGTACTACTAGAGAATGGTGTTAACCTCACTACAGTACAACTAGAGAATGGTGTTAACCTCACTACAGTACTACTAGAGAATGGTGTTAACAGAATGGTGTTAACCTCACTACAGTACTACTAGAGAATGGTGTTAACCTCACTACAGTACCACTAGAGAATGGTGTTAACAGAATGGTGTTAACCTCACTACAGTACTACTAGAGAATGGTGTTAACAGAATGGTGTTAACCTCACTACAGTACTACTAGAGAATGGTGTTAACCTCACTACAGTACTACTAGAGAATGGTGTTAACAGAATGGTGTCAACCTCACTACAGTAACACTAGAGAATGGTGTTAACCTCACTACAGTACTACTAGAGAATGGTGTTAACAGAATGGTGTTAACCTCACTACAGTACTACTAGAGAATGGTGTTAACCTCACTACAGTACTACTAGAGAATGGTGTTAACAGAATGGTGTTAACCTCACTACAGTACTACTAGAGAATGGTGTTAACAGAATGGTGTTAACCTCACTACAGTACTACTAGAGAATGGTGTTAACAGAATGGTGTTAACCTCACTACAGTACTACTAGAGAATGGTGTTAACAGAATGGTGTTAACCTCACTACAGTACCACTAGAGAATGGTGTTAACCTCACTACAGTAACACTAGAGAATGGTGTTAACAGAATGGTGTTAACCTCACTACAGTACTACTAGAGAATGGTGTTAACAGAATGGTGTTAACCTCACTACAGTACTACTAGAGAATGGTGTTAACAGAATGGTGTTAACATCACTACAGTACCACTAGAGAATGTTGTTAATCTCACTACAGTACCACTAGAGAATGGTGTTAACCTCATTACAGTACTACTAGAGAATGGTGTTAACCTCACTACAGTACCACTAGAGAATGGTGTTAACCTCACTACAGTACCACTAGAGAATGGTGTTAACCTCACTACAGTACTACTAGAGAATGGTGTAAACATCACTACAGTACCACTAGAGAATGGTGTTAACCTCACTACAGTACCACTAGAGAATGGTGTTAACCTCACTACAGTACCACTAGAGAATGGTGTTACAAATGTCCTTTTGCTTTTCACAATGAGCATAATAACCACTCCCCCCCAAGCAACAAGACAATGGTGTTTTCATCCGTTGTGTTCCGCTCTACAACTCGTGACCCGGCCCTCTGAGTGGGTGACTTGTATGTCACACCCTGATGACACGGTTCCCTACAGTCTGCGGTCACTCCTACACGTGTCAGCAATAAATCAGTTAAACCAGTTTGTTTCAGTGCTGAAAACAGTTGCTTCTTGGCCACGGCAAAAAATATCTGCTTTTGCATGTCTGTGCTTGTTATGAGAAATAAAACAAGAGTTTATGGGATAAACAGAAAGCAATAAGAAGAGGGGAGACACAGAAATACAGACAGACGAGAGTGGGGAGAGAGAGAGAGAGAGAGAGACAGACAGAGACGAAGAGAGAGCGGAGGGTCTTTGTGCTGACACATTTCCTGTCTGTAGTAACGGGTCACTTCCTACAGAACGCAGCCCTTCTCCCCTAACTTTTCTAAGTCAGAAAGCACACTTAACAAATCGGTGTGTTGTCCAAAACTGTATTGAGGCGTTTACTGTTTATAGAACGCTAAAGAAGTACCTAAACAAGTACCTCTTTCCAGCATACTCTCACAATGACAGACATTCTACAATCTCCTCTGGAGGGAAAGTTCTGGAATTATAAAGTCAAGTCTACTAATTCTCTCTTTGTTAATGTTACGTATGTTCATGGTAAAAGCCTGAGTGTCCTAAATTACATCACAAGTGGACAGGCGTACCTATGCTCCAACACACACACACACACACACACACTACGGACCCAACACACACACACTTTACATACCTGACATACAGGCCAGATGCTTCAGAAGGGGGAAGTATGAGCAAGAAAGAGGAAGAACAACAAAAGCCTGAATAATTTGATATGTCATTCAGAAGACACATTCATTCAAAAAGACCAATATACATGCAAACATTTAATAATATAATTGAATAATCCAAAATTCACTTCAGGTCACACGGTCAGAAATCACTCAAAGGCTAAACATGACTTCCTCATCAGCTAAAATGATACACTCAACCTCCAGCACGGTGCACACACTGGTCAGTGCTATGAACAGGTAATAAAACATAGAGATAGAAATCAGAACACCAGGCTACATAGAAATGCAGGTTGTACAGTGCTTTCAGAAAGTCTTCACACTCCTAGACTTTTCCCACATTTTGTTGTGTTACAGCCTGAATGTAAAAATAGATTAAAATTTGAGATTTTGTGTCACTGGCCTAAACACAATACCCCAGAATGTCAAAAGTGGAATTATGTTTTTTGAAAATCGTACAAATTAATTTAAAAAAAAATGTAATGTCTTGAGTCAATAAGTATTTAACCCTTTTGTTATGGTAAGCTTAAACAAGTTCAGGAGTAAACATGTGCTTAAATCACATAAGGTTGGACTCACTCTGTACGCAATAATAATAATGTTTATCATGATTTTTGTAATGACTACCTCATCTCTGTACCCCACACAAACAATTATATGTAACATCCCTCAGTCAAGCAGTTAATTAAAAAAAACAAAAAAAAACAGATTCAACCACAAAGACAAGGGACGTTAGCCTCGCAAAGAAGGGCACCTATTGGTAGATGGGTAAAATGTTTTTTTTTTAAAAGAAGACATTGAATATCCCATTGAGCATAGTGAAGTTATGAATTACACATTGGATGGTGTATCAATACACCCAGTCACCATAAAGATACAGGCGTCCTTCCTACCTCAGTTGCCGGAGAGGAAGGAAACTGCCCAGGGATTTCACCATTGGATGGTGTCACCATAAAGATACAGGCGTCCTTCCTAGGGCTGTGGCGGTCATTACATTTTGTCAGCCAGTGATTGACATGCAAATAACTGGACAGTCTCATGGTAATTGACCTTTAATTGACATAAAAACGTTTAGCATCTCCTGGCTTCCACGTTTTGTCCACAAGCCACTGTTGCGAACCTTTGGATCACCTACATTTAAACATGCAGAAATCGCTCCATAATTTCCTGTTTGCTAAAATTGTAATAGTTCGCCTAAATTCAGTTTATATGTGACAAAACAAGTATATAAATACATTTTTAAATCCTTCAAAATAGGCTACTAAAGCATGATTTAAAGAGAAGACAATGAAAAGACTAATATCCAAATCTGTCTTTTAGTTATAAAAATGTTCAAGTTAATTGAGCGAACAACATCGGCCATATCCCTGGTGAGCCCCCTGCGTATATTTACTCTTTAGCCTGTTGGGTCAGAGCCACTTAAAAAAGTTGGACAATAGTTTCCTCCTGGACGTTATATTCTATTAGTGTCTCCCCTTCTCGTAGGCCTATTAAAATCGACCATGTAGTTTTTACTGATCTGTTAGTCAGTGTCAGCAGTGTAGGGCCCCCCTGTCATCTGTCGTATTAAAAAAAAGTTTACGCAAATGTCTCCAGTCATAGTAAAAGTGTAGTAGAATTGCATGAAATGTGTTTATAAAAAAAGCCAGATTTTTACCGTGGAAAGAAAGGCTAAATCGGATACGTTTCTTCTATAGACTAGGCTGCTTGAGGGGCGGCAGGTAGCCTAGTGGTTAGAGCGTTGGGCCAGTAACCAAAAGGTTGCTAGATCGAATCCCCCGAGCTGACGAGGTGAAAATCTGTAGTTCTGAACAAGGCAGTTAACCCACTGTTCCCCGGTAGACCGTCATTGTAAATAAGAATTTGTTCTTAACTGACTTGCCTCGTTAAATAAAGATTAAAAAAATAATACTCAATGCTGAGCGCTCTTTTTTGTGAAACAGTGATTGAGTTAAATTATGATTATCCAATATCTTACATATGTGATGATGCATGGAATGCTTTATTATACAGGTGCTTTTCTATGGTGAAAATGTGCTTCCCCAAACTTGAAACTAACGCGCAGCCAGGCTACACCGGTTGTAAAGCGGATTCATGTGCTTAATATAACGTGAGCAATAAACACAGAAGAAAGCTGAGATAATCTTTTCAATAGAGGCCAGTAAAAACTCACACACAACTGCACAGTGACTGGGAACACAAGTTTCACTAGGCTCTGTAGGCTCTGGGTTCTCCAACCCTGTTCCAGAGGTCTTGGCTCTGGGTTCTCCAACCCTGTTCCAGAGGTCTTGGCTCTGGGTTCTCCAACCCTGTTCCAGAGGTCTTGGCTCTGGGTTCTCCAACCCTGTTCCAGAGGTCTTGGCTCTGGGTTCTCCAACCCTGTTCCAGGGGTCCTAAGCCTATAGGCTACATTTTAAGTATTTTGGCCACTTTAGTTGTGATACCAACCTGATCAAAACATATAGGTCTATAGACTAGACTACATGATGCATGCTACTATGATTTGAAAAAGCTGACTGCCTCAGACTGCACACACATCATTCACAAGTGATAATATTGTCACTCACCAGACTTGACTATTCTCAATTTAATCAGGTAATAAATAAATAATGTGTGAAATTAGTGAAATTAGTTTTGATTTAGATTGGACCATTATGCATCTGTCAGAACAGGGGGAAATACATGTCAACCATATGCACTTGAATAGGGAATAGAGGACGCTTTTCCCGCAATTCATGTTCATGCCAGCCAGGTAGGCTATACTCCTGTTGTAACGATAAGCAACGTGTTAAATATTAGGAAAGTTCAGAAATAAATATAGTAGGCCTAGCCAAAAGAAAGCTGATGGGATCCTCCTCTTTTTAATAGAGGCCATCACTCTGTTTTCTCACGCAACGACATACCCTATAGAAATGTGGTGTAACATGAGCTCATGGGCTCTCATGAAGTGTTCGATTCGATTTTCCATTACATTAGCGTTGATGTCAGAGTGATTATGGTCACCGTAACAGCCCTAGTCCTTGCTAACTCAGTTGGTGGAGAGGAAGGAAACCGCTCAGGGATTTCACCATGAGGCCAATGGTGACTTTAAAACAGTTCCAGCGATTCATGGCTGTGATAGGAGAAAACTGAGGATGGATCAACAACATTGTAGTTACTCCACAATACTAACCTAAATGACAGAATGAAAAGAAGGAAGTCTCCACATAATAAAAATATTCCAAAACATGCATCCTGTTTGCAATAAGGCACTAAAGTAAAACTGTAAAAAAAAATGTGGCAAAGAAATGCACTTTATGTCCTGAATACAAAGCATTATGTTTGGGGCAAATCCAACACATCACTGAGTACCCGTCGTCAGATTTGGAAGAATATTGATGGCTGCATCATGTTATGGGTATACTTGTCATTGGCAAGGACTAGGGAGTTTTTTAAGATAAAAAGAAACGGAATAGAGCTAAGCACATGCAAATCCTAGAGGAAAACCTGGTTCAGTCTGCTTTCCAACGGACACTGGGAGATGAATTCACCTTTCAGCAGGACAATAACCTAAAACACAAGGCCAAATCTACACTGGAGTTGATTACCAAGACGACATTGAATGTTCCTGAGGGGCCTAGTTACTATGTTGACTTACATCAGCTTGAAAATCTATGATAAAACTTGAAAATGGCTGTCAGCAATGATCAATAACCAACCTGACAGAGATTGAAGAATTTAAAAAATAATATTCTGCAAATATTGTACAATCCAGGTGTGAAAAGATCTTTGAGACGTACCCAGAAAGACTCATAGCTGTAATCACTATCGCAGGTGATTCTAACATGTATTGACTCAGATTGTAATTTTATTTTTTTTAATAAATAAAAAGTTAGAATTTCAATCCATTTTAATCCCACTTTAACACAACAAAATGTTTAAAAAGTCAAGGGGTTATATATGCATTAGTAAGAGTTTGATGATGTGATGTTTATATTTATAGTATAATAATAAACATGTTACCTATGACGACCAGTATGAAGAGCAGTGTAGCAACTCCTGCTGTGATGTAGAACATTATACTGATGTGATAGGACAGCTGATCTATGTCCTCAACGTTAGGGACCAGGATGGGAGGGACCAAGAACCCAATGGCTATACCCAACTGGAAGAGAAGAAACAGACAGCATAGCTTTAAAAAAAACTGCAGAGACAACGACCACCCTTATTGGAGATGCATGTTGGGAGACAGAGAGGCTGGAGATAGCCAATAGGAGTGGCTGTTGTAGACAGAGGGCATTCATTCATTGTAGTACAAATTGAACCGGTCTCAAACTGGCTGACAGACAGTGCATGTTGGGCCATCCCTTCAGAGGTCCCAGTGATCAAATCAAAATGTTTTTCTAAAGACATTTTTACATCAGCAGATGTGACAAAGTGCTTATACAGAAACCCGGCCTGAAACCCAAACCGCAAGCAATGCAGATGTAGAAGCATGGTGGCTAGGAAAAAACTCCCTAGAAGAAGCATGGTGGCTAGGAAAAACTCCCTAGTGATATAAGTGGAAACATTAAACAGCCAGTTGATGGAGAAAGCCATGATGCAGCTTGTGTAATAAGACCATAACAGGCCATGGGCCATACAGGACCTACTATACTGTAAGTGTTATAGTGACATCAAAGTGGGAACACCTGCCCAGACTCACAGACCGGAGGCTTCAGAGGAACACCTGCCCAGACTCACAGACCGGAGGCTTCAGAGGAACACCTGCCCAGACTCACAGACCGGTGGCTTCAGAGGAACACCTGCCCAGACTCACAGACCGGTGGCTTCAGAGGAACACCTGCCCAGACTCACAGACCGGAGGCTTCAGAGGAACACCTGCCCAGACTCACAGACCGGTGGCTTCAGAGGAACACCTGCCCAGACTCACAGACCGGAGGCTTCAGAGGAACACCTGCCCAGACTCACAGACCGGAGGCTTCAGAGGAACACCTGCCCAGACTCACAGACCGGTGGCTTCAGAGGAACACCTGCCCAGACTCACAGACCGGTGGCTTCAGAGGAACACCTGCCCAGACTCACAGACCGGTGGCTTCAGAGGAACACCTGCCCAGCCTCACAGACCGGAGGCTTCAGAGGAACACCTGCCCAGACTCACGGACCGGTGGCTTCAGAGGAACACCTGCCCAGACTCACAGACCGGAGGCTTCAGAGGAACACCTGCCCAGCCTCACAGACCGGAGGCTTCAGAGGAACACCTGCCCAGACTCACAGACCGGTGGCTTCAGAGGAACACCTGCCCAGACTCACAGACCGGAGGCTTCAGAGGAACACCTGCCCAGACTCACAGACCGGAGGCTTCAGAGGAACACCTGCCCAGACTCACAGACCGGTGGCTTCAGAGGAACACCTGCCCAGACTCACAGACCGGTGGCTTCAGAGGAACACCTGCCCAGACTCACAGACCGGTGGCTTCAGAGGAACACCTGCCCAGCCTCACAGACCGGAGGCTTCAGAGGAACACCTGCCCAGCCTCGCGGACCGGAGGCTTCAGAGGAACACCTGCCCAGCCTCACAGACCGGAGGCTTCAGAGAAAACACCTGCCCAGACTCACGGACCGGTGGCTTCAGAGAAAACTCCTGCCCAGACTCACGGACCGGAGGCTTCAGAGGAACACCTGCCCAGCCTCACGGACCGGTGGCTTCAGAGGAACACCTGCCCAGACTCACAGACCGGAGGCTTCAGAGGAACACCTGCCCAGACTCACCGACCGGAGGCTTCAGAGGAACACCTGCCCAGACTCACAGACCGGTGGCTTCAGAGGAACACCTGCCCAGACTCACAGACCGGTGGCTTCAGAGGAACACCTGCCCAGACTCACAGACCGGTGGCTTCAGAGGAACACCTGCCCAGCCTCACAGACCGGAGGCTTCAGAGGAACACCTGCCCAGCCTCACGGACCGGAGGCTTCAGAGGAACACCTGCCCAGCCTCACAGACCGGAGGCTTCAGAGAAAACACCTGCCCAGACTCACAGACCGGAGGCTTCAGAGGAACACCTGCCCAGACTCACAGACCGGTGGCTTCAGAGGAACACCTGCCCAGACTCACAGACCGGAGGCTTCAGAGGAACACCTGCCCAGACTCACAGACCGGAGGCTTCAGAGGAACACCTGCCCAGACTCACAGACCGGTGGCTTCAGAGGAACACCTGCCCAGACTCACAGACCGGTGGCTTCAGAGGAACACCTGCCCAGACTCACAGACCGGAGGCTTCAGAGGAACACCTGCCCAGCCTCACAGACCGGAGGCTTCAGAGGAACACCTGCCCAGCCTCACGGACCGGAGGCTTCAGAGGAACACCTGCCCAGCCTCACAGACCGGAGGCTTCAGAGAAAACACCTGCCCAGACTCACGGACCGGTGGCTTCAGAGAAAACTCCTGCCCAGACTCACGGACCGGAGGCTTCAGAGGAACACCTGCCCAGCCTCACGGACCGGAGGCTTCAGAGGAACACCTGCCCAGCCTCACAGACCGGAGGCTTCAGAGGAACACCTGCCCAGACTCACAGACCGGAGGCTTCAGAGGAACACCTGCCCAGCCTCACAGACCGGAGGCTTCAGAGAAAACAGGAATATGTCAACTAGAGTAGCAGACTGCCAGGGATACTAATGCTGCATTTAGACAGGCAGCCCAATTCTGATATTTTTTTTCACTAAATTGTCAGAGGAAAGACATAAAATTGTCAGAGACTCCAGTCACCCAAGTTATAGACTGTGTTCTCTGCTACCGTGCGGCAAGTGGTACCGGAGCACCAAGTCTAGGACCAAAAGGCTCCTCAACAGCTTCTACCCCCAAGCCATTAGACTGCTGAACAATTAATACAATGGCCACCGGACTATTTACATGTGCCCCCCCACCCCCTTTGTACACTGCTGCTACTCTCTGTTTATTATCTATGCATAGTCACTTCACCCCTACCTACATGTACCTCAACTAGCCTGTACCCCAGCACGCTGACTCAGTACCGGTAAACCCTGTATATATCCACGTTATTGTTATTCTTATTGTGTTACTTTTTACTATTACTTTTTACTTTAGTCTACTTGGTAAATATTTTCTTCACCAACAGTGCAATTCAAGAAGAGTTAAGGACTTGTAAGTAAACATTTCACAGTAAGGTCTACAATTGTTGTATTCAGCGCATGTGACAAATAAAGTTAGATTTGATGTAAGACAGGGAGTAGATCATAGCCAATCGAGGGCCAGCTCATCGATGTTGTAGAAACGCATGAAAATGTTGCCGACGATTTCAAGCTATGTGAAGTTGGTTTTTGATCATTTCTAGGCAGCCATTTTCAAATCTTGCCATAGATTTACAAGGTGATTTTAAGTCAAAACTGTAACTAGGCAACTCAGGAACATTCAATGTTGTCTTGGCAATCAACTTCAGTGTAGATTTGGCCTTGTGTTTTAGGTTATTGTCCTGCTGAAAGGTGAATTCATCTCCCAGGGTCTGATGGAAAGCAGACAACCAGGTTTCCGTCTAGGTTTCCTCTATTCCGTTTCTTATCATAAAAAAAAAACTCACAAGTCCCTTCCGATGACAAGCATACCCATAACATGATGCAGCCACCACTATGCTTGAAAATATGGAGAGTGGTACTCAGTGATGTGTTGGATTTGCCCCAAACAGAACACTTGGATTTCAGGACAGTTAATTTCTTTGCCACATTTTTGCAGTTTTATTTATTTATTTAACTTTTATTTAACTTGGCAAGTCAGTTAAGAACAAATTCTTATTTTCAATGACGGCCTAGGAACAGCCTTGTTCAGGGGCAGAACGACATTTTTACCTTGTCAGTTCGGGGATTCGATCTTGCAACCTTTCAGTTACTAGTCCAACGCCACCCCAGGTAGCCTAGTGGTTTGCCTTCTTGCAAACAGGATGCATGTTTTGGAATATTTTTATTTTAACTTTCACCCTGTCAGTTAGGTTAGTATTGTGGAGTAACTACAATGTTGTTGATCCATCCTTAGTTTAGCTGTGCCACTAGAGATCCTGGTTCGAGTCCAGGCACTGTTTCAGCTGGCCGCGTTCGGAAGACCCATGGGGCGGCGCACAATCCTTGTCCCGTCGTGCACTAGCGACTCCTGTGATGGGCCGGGCGCAGTGCACGTGGACACGGTCGCCAGGTGTACAGTGTTTCCTCCGACACATTGGTGCGGCTGGCTTCCGGGTTGGATGTGCGTTGTGTCAAGAAGCAGTGCGGCTTGGCTGGGTTGTGTTTCGGAAGACGCACGGCTCTCGAACTTCGCCTCTCCCGAGTCTGTACGGGAGTTGCAGAGCTGAGACAAGACTATCCAGTGGTGGAAAAAGTACCCAATTGTCATACTTGAGTAAAAGTATAGATACCTTAATAGAAAGTTACTCAAGTAAGTCACCCAGTAAAATACTACTTGAGTAAAAGTCTTAAAGTATTTGGTTCTTAATATACTTAAGCATCAAAAGTATAAATAATTTCAAAGTCCTTATATTAAGTAAACCTGACGGCACCATTCTCTTGTTTTTGTGTTTTTAATTTACAGATAGCCAGAGGGGCACAATCCAACACTTACAAATGATGCATGTGTTTAGTGAGTCTGCCAGAGCAGAGTCAGTAGGGTTGACCGTGTGTTATCTTGATAAGTGGGTGAATTGGACAATTTTCCTGTCCTGCTAAGCGTTAGAAATGTAATGAGTACTGTTGGGTGTCAGGGAAAATGTATGGAGTAAAAAATACCTTATTTTCTTTAGGAATGTAGTGAAGTAAAAGTAGTCAAAAATATAAATTGAAAAGTACAGATACTACAAAAAACTACTTAAGTAGTACTTTAAAGTATTTTTACTTAAGTACTTTACACCACTGACTGTAACTACCAATTGGATACCACGAAATTGGGGAGAAAAAGGGGTTAAAAAAAATATATATAAAAAAATATCTTCAAAGAGATATTCAATGTCTGCTTTTTATATTTTACCCATCTACCAATAGGTGCCCTTCTTTGTGAGGCATTGAAAAATCTCCCTGGTCTTTGTGGTTGAATCTGTGTATGAAAGTAATCGCTGGACAGAAGGACCATACATGTGTGTATGTATGTGTTGGGGTACAGAGATGAGGTAGTCATTCAAAAATCATGTTAAACACTATTATTGCACCGAGTGAGTCCATGCAACTTATTATGTGACTTGTTAAGCACATTTTTACTCCTGAACTAATTTAGGCATCACCATAACCAAAGGATTGAATACCTATTTACTCAAGACATTTAAGCTTTTCATTTTTAATTAATTTGTAAACATTTTCTAAAAACATAATTCCACTTTGACATTATGAGGTTATTGTGTGTAAATCAGTAACACAAGATCTCAATTTAATCCATTTTAAATTCAGGCTGTAAAACACAACAAAATGTGGAAAAAGTCGAAGGGTGTGAATACTCTCTGAAGACGCTATGTATGATGACATTGACCTTTCACCTTTGAGGGCCGAGGATGAGAGATAACCAACTGACCAATATAGACCAGTCGTGGCTTGGGCGTCATGCGTAATTACGCAACTGGGTCAAATAGACATTCAGATAACTGACTAAATCAATAAGACATCAAATTGTAATTGCATAATCAAATGGCTATATTAGCAATTATTTTTTATTTTTTTTACTTATTGGACCTTGGACTACATAACATACCTGGTTTCCAAAGACCCCGATGGAACAAGCGGTGGACACTTCCTCCGATCCGAACCACACCGAGGCGATCTTCGACGGCATCCCGAGGATAAACACCTGAGCAAGGGAACAGCAGAACTGTCCGAGCATGGTGACCGCAAACAGATCCGGTCTCACGCTTGTCACCTTGATCCAAGTCCCCGTACAATTCATGGCCGTAGCCACCAGCGCAATAATACGCAGACCTTTCTTATCCAGCAGCCAGGTGACCGGGAATATGAAGGGAATGTAAGTTAACATGTATATCATAGACATCCAATCTATAGTGAAAGACTCGACATCGTAAAACCTCATGAAAATGTTGTTGATGATTCCGTACTGAATCCATTGTAAAGAGTTACAGAGAGAATACGAGCTGAATAGCAACACGATGAACCACCGCCGTTTATATAGTTTGATGGTTTGGGTTGTGTCGTCTCCGTTCCGGTTGAGATGTATATTGTTCTCGGTGCGCGTCTCCTCTCTGTCACCGGCAGACAACATCATTTTATTTTTTTCCAAATCCGACACATTTTCATTATCGTTGATTTCGCCATTAATAACCAAGGAGGGTTTTCCGCTGCTCATATTGTAGCTGCCGTTAATTCACCGCCGTGCTGCTGAATACGATACAGGACACGTATTTGTGTTACATTTTAGTGAGAGGTCAGACTAACTAACTTTATCTGTGACAGCGACAAGATAGAAAACCAAGCTCGCCCATAAAACTACAAAAATCACACCAGCTTCTACTTATTATTGCCACGTTAGTATAACAAAAAAGTCGTTTAAAGAAAATACATTCCCTGAGATAAAAATGAAACCAGGAAATGATTCGAAGTTCGTGTAAAGGTTTTTTAAGACAGACTAGCTACATTACGAGTTAGCCTCTACAGCTTCACTTCCTAGTGTGCTGGAGTTGACAAAACACTAGCCTGCTTTCACAAGCACTTCAAACTCAATACACAACTATTTACACCGAAAAATGACTGAAAATAACGTGTATTGACGCGCGAAGTATCAATTGTCCAATGTAAAGGCCGGTTTTACGTCACCACGTGGTGCCGACCCCCTCACGGTGACCCCCTCACGGTGACCCCCTTCACACTGACCCCCCTCACCGCCGTCTGTGTTGAAATGTGGCACTGGACAACACCCGGGGACATCGACCCAACATCCGACTTCTGTGCTCCCCCGCCCTCATATATACATAGAAAAATTGCATTTTGGCATTGATAGTGGAATCATTTAGTCTGTAATAAATATATATATATATATATTCTACAAACTAAAATTACAGACTAAATTATTCCACTATCAATGCCAAAATGCAATTTTTGTTGTTGGTGGCATAAGTTACACAACACACATATTCAAAGCACTGACCCTAGAATAGAATAGAATATGGTTCTGGAATTACAATATGGTTCTGGAATTACAATATGGTTCTGGAATTACAATATGGTTCTGGAATTACAATATGGTTCTGGAATTACAATATGGTTCTGGAATTACAATATAATTGATCGTGTTACTTTCAAGTTTCATTAGTGGACTCGTACGCACAGCATTCACGTGGTTTACACGTCCAACGACATGCTGACTTCCAGGTTCCTTCTCCCCAGTGCAACAACGAAACATTTCACATGAAAATGCAAGCCTTCGCCTAAAAACATGAGGCTCACATCTCAACTTCACTATTTGTATTTTTTTTCTTCCGTTAACTTTATTTCTAAATGTACAGTAAGACAACATATATATATATTTATAAAAAAAAAATTAAAAAAACGTTTCAATACAACAGAAAATATATATATTTTTAAAAGTACAATCACAATACTACTTATGGTAAACTAAAGACAGTGTAAGTCCTGTCTCAGTGCAATTAGAGAAACATTCATATTGGAGCATACGATGCTTTACCGTACATTACCTTTACTTATAGGTACACAGCGCCACCTAGCGACCATATAGATTAACAATAGAGTACCTTATAGGTACACAGCGCCACCTAGCGACCATATAGATTAACAATAGAGTACTTTATAGGTACACAGCGCCACCTAGCGACCACATAGATTAACAATAGAGACTGCTTTACCGTACCTTACCCTTACTTATAGGTACACAGCGCCACCTAGCGACCAGATAGATTAACAATAGAGACTGCTTTACCGTACCTTACCCTTACTTATAGGTACACAGCGCCACCTAGCGACCAGATAGATTAACAATAGAGACTGCTTTACCGTACCTTACCCTTACTTATAGGTACACAGCGCCACCTAGCGACCAGATAGATTAACAATAGAGACAATGCTTTACCGTACCTTACCGTTACTTATAGGCACACAGCGCCACCTAGCGACCAGATATATTAACATGATGATTTCGTTATCAAAGTGATTGTCTGGTTGTCAGAGATATAGCACTTTACATGATGCAGATAATACATTTTTTGTTGGTATCAAAATAGAAAAGCAGCATTGTTTGTTTTTCAACAAGAATATTTTCAACATTACTGGAGTCATTAAATCACAATTTATCAAATACCCTTCGACCTCCATCACAAATAACCTGTTGTTATCGTCTACGGTGTGGGATTGTATCCTGAGTATTTCCAGTAAAACAATTGCACTATTACACTTTTTTTAGGCCAATAAACACTAAAATAACAAAACTGTTAAAAAATGTAGGAACAGTGATACAGTTCAGCGTTACTTCAAATATTTAAAAAGGTAAAATCTACAACTGACACAAGAGCAATGCACAAAAACACTGTAACCTCCAAGATTGAAGGGATCAAAGGTTATATACGAAATATACATTTTTTTAAAAAAAAAACAACATAAAACTGAATCATTTTTATCATTCATCATTGTATGAATAGAGGACAAGAAACATTTCCAAAAACTGGTGTTCTGGTATCGCGATCATGTTGGTTTTCTGTCCTACAGTTAGATATGGACTATTTGCATTGTCCATGCATTGATTGATTCTACAGTCACGTCATAGAGATGGGTTTGGAAGTCGTTTTTTTATCACACTGCCTTTTGTCATCTTTTCAAAATAAGAAAATCTGTTATTTTACACCAAGAAACCATTCCTAATTGCTGCTTGTTCTGTGCCGTTTCAAACGCCAGTCTTTACTCCATACTCTACCCATTCTGTTCAAGTGGCTCTATATAGTACACGACTTTTTGACACATCTGGTAAAAAGTAGTGCACTACTAAGGAAATAGGGTGCCACAGTGTACCAAGGTCACTAAACTTCTCCAGCTTCTCTCCAGTCCCCCTTGTTGATCTGTGGTGATCAGTGCTGGTAGTGAGACACAGAAATACTGTGCTGGTGGTGGAAGGCACTGCTCCCGTGGTGGTGGGGGGAGTACAGGAGGTCATGGGTTGTCTGAGGGGCCAGGCCGGTGCAGAGAGGCTCATGGGTAGTCAGGACGGAGGAGAGATACTTGGCCTCTTCTGTTAGTCTCTTCACCTCCTTCCTCAGAGCCGCGTTCTCCTTCTCTAGGTTCTCACTCTCCTGAAACCACAGAAACGAATCAATCAATCAAATGTATGTAGAAATACTGCTTTACATCACTAGGTATCAAAAGTGCTTTACAGTAACCCAGCCTGCTTTACAGTAACCCAGCCTGCTTTACAGTAAGTCACCTCCAAAAATATAAGATCAGGAAACATGTTTTTTTGTATATATATATATATATATATATATATATATTATTTTTTTTGTTTTTTTTTGTTTCTTTATACATGTATTTAAGCCCTTCTTTTTGGAACTAAACAGTCAGAGGGGTGTTCTAGTAAACTATATATAATGGTTTTAACTTCTTATGGATGGTGGCAGTATTGAGTCGCTTGGATGACTGACGTGCCCAGAGTAAACAGCCTGCTACTCACTCCCAGAAACTAAGATATGCATAGTATTAGTATATTTGGATAGAAAACACTCTGAAGTTTCTAAAACTGTTTGAATGATGTCTGTGAGTATAACAGAACTCATATGGCAGGGCAAAAACCTGAGAAAAAATCCAACCAGGAAGTGACTTGTAGTTTTTCTATCTAATCCCTATTCAAACTACAGTGTCTGTGGGGTCATTTTGCACTTCCTAAGGCTTCCATTGGCTGTCAACAGCCTTTAGAAACGTGTTTCATCCGTCTACTATTACTGGGCAGAGAATAGGAGCTCAGTCAATCAGTGGACTGCCTGGGACCAGTGAGTTGTTTACTGCGCTGGCACACTGGCACGCCGCTCCTTCTTTTTCCTCTGTAATGAATACGCTATTGTTCGGTTGGAATATTATCGACGTTTTATGTTAAAAAGACCCTAAGGATTGATTGTAAACATCGTTTGACATGTTTCTACGAACGGTAATGGAACTATTTTACTTTTTGTCTCTGGTTTTACGCTCACGCATTATGCCTTTGGATAGTGAACTGAACGCGCGAACAAAACGGAGATATTTGGACATAAATATGGAGTATTTCGAACAAAAAGAACATTTCTTGTGGAAGTAGGAGTCCTGGGAGTGCATTCCGACGAAGATCAGCAAAGGTAAGGGAAGATTTATAATACTAATTCTGAGTTTAGTTGACTCCAGAACTTGGCGGGTAACTGTATAGCTTGCTTTGATGGCTGAGCTCTGTACTCAGAATATTGAAAAATGTGCTTTCGCCGAAAAGCTATTTTAAAATCTGACACAGCGGTTGCATTAAGGAGGAGTCTATCTATAATTCTTTCAATAACTGTTGTAAATTTTATCAACGTTTATGATGAGTATTTTTGTAATTTGATGTGGTCATTCACCGGAGGTTTTGGTGGGAATACATTTTCTTAACATCACGTGCCAATGTAAAATGGGGTTTATGGATATAAATATGAACTTTATCGAACAAAACATACATGTATTTTGTAACATTGAGTCCTGCGAGTGTCATCTGATGAAGATCATCAAAGGTTAGTAATTAATGTTAGCTGTATTTCTGGTTTTTGTGACGCCTCTCCTTGCTTGGAAAATGGTCTGTGTGGTTTTTCCTATTTAGGTGCTGTCCTAATATAATCTAATGTTTTGCTTTCACCGTAAAGCCTTATTGAAATCAGACACTGTGGTTAGATTAACGAGAATCTTATCTTTAAAATGGTGTATAATAATTGTATGTTTGAGAAATTTTAATTATGAGATTTTTTTTGTTTGGAATTTGCCGCCGTGCACTTTCACTGGCTGTCCTCATATCGATCCCGCTAACGGGATTCAAGCCATAAGATGTTTTAAGAAGGTCACACCAAGGATCATTTTGGTATTTGATTTAGAATTTTAAGACCCCTGAAAGTATCCCCCAAAAATATAGAAAAAACGATTTGGAAAAAAAATGTTATTTGTCCTTTTTACATGTATTTAACCCCCTTTTTTCTTTTTTTCTTTTTAATTACTGGGACCAGTTTCCATATATACTTCCATTCATTTTTTTCTACTGGTACCAAGGGACCTTCAGACAAGTCTGGTGAGGCCTGAGGACGTCTTAGAGCAAAACCAACATGTACGTGTTCCTGAGAGCCTCACCTTTCCACAGAGGGGTCATATGAGCGTGGTAGCTCAAAGTGTTGGGACGCTACAGACAGAAGTTGGCAGATCGGCTGTACCGACTTCAGACGGGACCCGAGACGTAGAGCAAAACAGAGAACACCATTGTGTTCGTGAGAGTCTCATCTTTCCATTCGAAACGCTACATACGATTTTGTGAGAAGACCAATTTTCTGGATTGTCTCATGGTCTGACAAACACTGCTCTAGCTCCGTCACCTTTCACTGCAGATGTGGAAGTGCGACATAGGCGGATGTGGTGGATTGAAACGATTCCAATACAACAACTAAAAAAAGATTCCTCTAGCTTAAACTGGCAGATTTTTATGGGGATTTTTGTATTATGCTAATTAGATTTCCGCGGGGGCACGGACATCGACCTTGGTTTTTTTTAAACAACCGATGCATCATCAGTCTGTAGCTCTGTAACTTCAAAGAAAAGAAATCCCCAGACAATTTCATTCATTTGTCAACAAATTATCTATTTTTAAATCTTTATTTTAACAGGGAAAACAGACTGAGACCTGGATCTCTTCTACGGCTGTGCCCTGTGTAAACATGTTGACATGTACAGTTTTAGGCATACAGACAAGAACATTTCAAACATACAAAACAAAGACACAATTCAACAGAAACAATCACAGATAACATCATATTGATCCTCCATAACATTTTTAAAATGGGCAAGGGACACCAGAGTGTCTATCTTAAGTTGGATCTGCAGTTTGTTCCATAAATAAGGCGCAAAGGAACTAAAGGCAGTCCTACCCAACTCTGTGGAGACCGCAGGAGTCTCTAATGTAATCCACATCTGTGATCTGGTTTTGAAATTAGTATTTCTAGTGGAAATTAATGATGATATATATGGAGGTAGTTTTAAAAGAAGTGCTTTATAAATTAACAAGAGAGCATGTTGCTCTCGCCTCACAGATAGAGAGGCCCAACCCACATGTTGATAAAGGATACAGTGATGAGTTTTGTAACTATCACCCGTGATAAACCTGAGTGCACAATGGTAAATAGCATCCAGTGGTTTGAATGTGTTTGCCGATGCATGCATATAGATAATATCACCATAATCTAAAACGGACATAAAAGTAGCCTGCACAATTTGTTTTCTATTTACGGAGGACAGACAAGCCCTGTTTCTGTAAAGGAACCCTATTTTTAGCTTTTTTCCCAATTCAGTAACATGTTTTTTAAAAGAAAGCCTATCATCTAACCATACCCCTAAATATTTATATGCAGAGACCTGTTTGATTTGAGTACTATCCAAGCTAGTGATTACAAAAGTGTTTCTAACTGAGAGTTTAGACCTAGAAAAAAACATGACATTTGTTTTCTTAGCGTTTTAAAACAAGTTTAAAACTGTAAAAGAGATCCCCAATTTCTTTTCACAGAAATGGCATTTCAGTGTCAACGACCTTTGTGGAAACCTAGGATGTGGGTGATGGTGGTTGGTAGATCCAGTCTGTGTGATTACATTATCTGTAAACCATCCCACCTGGTCTAGTTCTGTGAGCCTTATCCATGTGTTGGCTCAGCCCAAGGCCTCACCAGAGCATGATGGGGGACAGACCAGTGTTGGCTCAACCCAAGGCCTCACCAGAGCATGATGGGGGACAGACCAGTGTTGGCTCAACCCAAGGCCTCACCAGAGCATGATGGGGGACAGACCAGTGTTGGCTCAGCCCAGACCTCACCAGAGCATGATGGGGGACAGACCAGTGTTGGCTCAACCCAAGGCCTCACCAGAGCATGATGGAGGACAGACCAGTGTTGGCTCAGCCCAAGGCCTTACTAGAGCATGAGGGGGGGACACGCCAGTGTTGGCTCAGCGTATTCTGTGGTTGTATGGTTTCTTCAACTTGCTCGATAAACAGGAAGTTCAATTTCCCTCACTGTGACAGGTTTCCTGAGTAGAAGTCATTCAGAAGTCTCTCTCTCTCTCTCTCTCTCTCTCTCTCTCTATGTGTGTCTCTCTCTCTCTGTCTCTCTGTGTCTCTCTCTATCTCTCTCTCTCTCTCTCTCTCGCTCTCTCAAATTAGCTATAGTAGAAAGCCGTGGGCAGGAGGGGAGAGAACGGCTGTCATTTCTGGTAAAGGACCCGTGTCAGTGGGTTGATAGCCTAAGTGACGTGAGCACTGGGATTTACCCAGGCCTGTCTCTGACAGTAATGCCTGTCTCTGACAGTAATGCCTGTCTCTCTAACAGTAATGCCTGTCTCTGACAGTAATACTACACAGTCTAACACTCTCTATCTTGCCTCCTCTAACCCTGGCCCTCTCTCGACCTTTAGAGGAACCAATAAGTGGAACATTTCTGTCTAACCTGTTTAGCTTCCTACACCTCTGGGAGCAAAAGGCCATCGTCACCCACGAACACGCAAAGCTCATCTGTCCCTGTGCCCACACTGTAATGGAACATGCGGACCTCAATGTTATTGTCTTTCTAAACCACTGAAAAATAAAAACTATATCCGACCCACATTCTATTAAATGACAGACATATTTTGTCGATAGTTAGAGTTGAATGGGTGTCTTCTATCGACTGTAAATGCATTGATTTTGACATGACACCCTAGACCTTATGAAGAGAGTGTCCCCAGCTGAACTGCATGGCATCCCATTTAGAATCTCTCATCTCTTCTGCAACACTAACCGCTAAATCTACATTTTATTTGTAGCATCTGCAAACGGAAATAGGTGTTCTCTACTAGACTGTACCAAGCGACAGTAGTGAAAGGCAGTGACTAAAACCTCGACTCTGCAGCCAACCAGTCGATCAACAGAAAGAGACGTTGAAATGAAAGTGACTGTGCTTTTTCACTTTGACTATACCTCAAGTACCTCCAGTCACGTGCCACATCGCTACTGCTACTCTGGTGCAGAAAACTGCTGGAGTAGAGCCGTATTGCTACCAGCCTACCAGCCTACCAGCCTACCAGCCTACCAGCCTACTAGCCTACCAGCCTACCAGCCTACCAGCCTACCAGCCTACCACTACAGAGAACTGCTGGAGTAGAGCCGTATTGCTACTAGCCTACCAGCCTACCAGCCTACCACTACAGAGAACTGCTGTCACGGTGGAGAATTCTAGGTAAAAACAGGAGGAAAAACACCCATTTCTGATGTTAAGATTCAGTGCGATAATCATTAGTGCTGGTCTCTGGGTTGCTGACGCCCACACGTGATAATGAATACTCTCAGCACTACAGCAAACACATAGGCAGAGATCTGGCCACGGCGGCGTCTCAAATGGCACCCTATTCCCTATTCACTGCACGTATTTGTTTTGGGGACCAGAGTTCGTAAGCTATCAGAATCATAAGTAGTGCACCATATAGGGAGTAAGGGAGCTATCTGGGACTCAAGTCCAAGTGTTGAGCCCAACAGAAGCCATGATGACACATCGCCACATGGTCCATCAGCAGCACCGTGTCAATATCATCTCACACAGACCAACACAGACCAACACAGATTCCCAACACAGACCAACACAGACTAATACAGACCAACACAGACCAACACAGACCAATACAGACCAATATCATCTCACACAGACCAACACAGACCAATACAGACCAATATCATCTCACACAGACCAACACAGACCAATATCATCTCACACAGACCAACACAGACCAATATCATCTCACACAGACCAACACAGACCAACACAGACTAACACAGACCAACACAGACCAATATCATCTCACACAGACCAACACAGACCAACACAGACCAATACAGACCAACACAGACCAACACAGACCAACACAGACCAATACAGACCAATACAGACCAACACAGACCAATACAGACCAATACAGACCAACACAGACCAACACAGACCAATACAGACCAACACAGACCAACACAGATTCCCAACAACACAGCCTTATCGTGGTAGTTCGCTGGAGAAATGGTCCCCGCGATTTGAAGGACTTGAAAATGTTTGATTACTACATAACCAGTCGGTTACTGACTTGTAGCCTGAGTACCAGTCTGTTTGTGCTATCATGCCCACTCCTTGTTTTGCTTGACCATAAGCAATGGAGTTGGCAAGAGCACAAACAGATCTAGGACCAGGCTATAGGAGGAGATAACAGATCTGGGACCAGGCTATAGAAGGAGATAACAGATCTGGGACCAGGCTATAGGAGGAGACAACAGATCTGGGAACAGGCTATAGAAGGAGATAACAGATCTGGGATCAGGCTATAGAAGGAGATAACAGATCTGGGACCAGGCTATAGAAGGACACAACAGATCTGGGACCAGGCTATAGAAGGAGATAACAGATCTGGGACCAGGCTATAGGAGGAGATAACAGATCTGGGACCAGGCTATAGGAGGAGACAACAGATCTGGGACCAGGCTACAGGAGGAGATAGCAGATCTGAGACCAGGCTATAGAAGGACACAACAGATCTGGGACCAGGCTATAGAAGGACACAACAGATCTGGGACCAGGCTATAGAAGGAAACAACAGATCTGGGACCAGGCTATAGAAGGAGGAGACAACAGATCTGGGACCATGCTATAGAAGGAGACAACAGATCTGGGACCAGGCTATAGAAGGAGACAACAGATCTGGGACCAGGCTATAGAAGGAGGAGATAACAGATCTGGGACCAGGCTATAGAAGGAGGAGATAACAGATCTGGGACCAGGCTATAGGAGGAGATAACAGATCTGGGACCAGGCTATAGAAGGAGACAACAGATCTGGGACCAGGCTATAGAAGGAGATAACAGATCTGGGACCAGGCTATAGGAGGAGATAACAGATCTGGGACCAGGCTATAGAAGGAGATAACAGATCTGGGACCAGGCTATAGGAGGAGATAACAGATCTGGGACCAGGCTATAGGAGGAGATAACAGATCTGGGACCAGGCTATAGGAGGAGATAACAGATCTGGGACCAGGCTATAGAAGGAGATAACAGATCTGGGACCAGGCTATAGGAGGAGATAACAGATCTGGGACCAGGCTATAGAAGGAGACAGTCTTTTTTGAAACACTATAAGATTCCTGTATGGGTGAAATGTTTATTTGTTATCATTCAGGGCACAACTGACTCACTGCTAAATTGCTCATGCCAGACCCAGTCGTGCTGGGATATGATATCATACATTAGGCCTTGTGGATAATCATCCTCAATTGATTCACTGCTCATGCCATGCCTAACTCATAGACAGACATGGTGCATGCATCGGTGTGTTGCATTGTGGGTAGTCAGCCTAACTCATAGCCAGACATGGTGCATGCATCGGTGTGTTGCATTGTGGGTAGTCATCCTAACTCATAGCCAGACATGGTGCATGCATCGGTGTGTTGCATTGTGGGTAGTCATCCTCACCAGGTGTAGACTGTCTGCCTTCTGGGTCTGTCTCATCCTGCTCTTCTGGGCAGCGATACGGTTCTTCTCTCTCCTCATTACCTTCTTTATGTTGTCTGAGGAGCCCTGGGGAGAGACACGGGGAAGTCATCTTCCTGACAGGACGCTAACTGTTGCTCACCCTAACTAACTTACACTAATGGGTGGAGCGTCAGGGTTCATTCCAATATATACGGTAGATATTGTAGATTGAAAATGTATAATCATGCTTAACAATATCGAGACAGTTCTAGGATGAGAGAAATCTCTTTGATGTAATGACTTGACTGACGCATCATTTCTACAAAGCTGTTCTGATACCTCGATCAGGACATGAAACAAGGCGTGATCTGAGGTGATGTGTTAACCGGCGAGTCAGACCCACCAGACCCATCCTTTCTCAGCAGGTGTCTGTCAGCTCATCAAACGGCCTTGATTCCCAGGCCACACCCTAACTACACAAGTAATTGTCATCAAGAAAACTCTTCAGTGTTGTCATGCATGATTCTACACGATTCCACGTGATTCTACATGATTCAACGTGATTCTACACGATTCTACGTGATTCTGCGTGATTCAACGTGATTCAACACGATTCTACATGATTCTATGTGATTCTACGTGATTCTACATGATTCTACATGATTCTATGTGATTCTACGTGATTCTATGTGATTCTACATGATTCTACGTGATTCTACGTGATTCTATATGATTCTACATGATTCTATATGATTCTGCATGATTCTACGTGATTCTGCATGATTCTACATGATTCTACATGATTCTACATGATTCTATATGATTCTACGTGATTCTACGTGATTCTACACGATTCTACATTCCAATCCAAATCTAAACACTATAGAAGAACACAGCCTCTGTCCTGGGGAGCCCAAGGGATGCACCTTTAGTTTTTTTGCTCTAGCACTACACAGCTGATTCAAATAATCAAAGCTTGACGATGAGTTCATTATTTGAATCAGCTGTGTAATGCCAGGGACAAAAAAACTAAACGTGCACCCCAAACCTGTCTTAAATGACCAGTCGTGCGATGGTGATGTATGAAACCTCAACAATATGTTATTGAAAAGGTGATTATGATGCCCCATCCGAGCTGATGTGCAAAACAATAACAATCATCTACCATGTCTCAACATACCAATGATAACACTTCATGACTGAATACATGTTATGAGAGATAGACAGAGACACAGAGACACAGAGACAGACAGACAGAGAGACAGCGAGACAGACAGACAGACAGACAGACAGACAGACAGTCTAGACAGAGACACAGAGACAGACAGACAGAGAGACAGCGAGACAGACAGACAGAGAGACAGACAGACAGACAGTCTAGACAGAGACACAGAGACACAAAGACAGACAGTGACAGAGAGAGAGAGACAGAGGCAGAGAGACAGACAGAGAGACAGAGAGAGAGATAGACAGACAGTGACAGAGAGACAGAGACAGAAACAGAGAGACCGAAGAGGATACCTGTCTATGTGTTAATATCCTAATGATAACACTTCCTGACTGAATACACACTGCAACAACAGTGAAAGAAAATACAAAATAATAAGGGAGAAAAGGAAAGGTTGGGAGAGAGAGAGAGAGAGAGAGAAGATCTCCGTACCTGCCTGCTGCTCGCTGGCGAAGGGGACTTGGCATAACTGGAATCATTACTGTCAGGACCATGAGCCATAACCAACCACGTCGCCCCAAATCCAGAGCCTCTCTCCACTTCTGCTTTCTGTTTGTGTCTGTATCGATGTGTGTGTACCGCTGTGTGAGCGCGCGTGTGTGTGTGTGTGCAGCAGAGAGAGAGAAAGTGTAGGCTTAGCTGAACTTGGTCGATCGCTTAATGAGTAAGAACTCTTTCTCTCTCTCTCTCTCTCTTCTATTACTCTCCTGCCCTCCTTTCCTCTCTTACTCACTGACACACACACACACACACACTGTCTAATTAGCAGCCAGTGTTTGATGTGGTTTCTGGTAAAACCGGGTTAGTGACACAGAACTGGAAGTCACATGACCCTTGGAAAGTTTGCATAGCGGCATCAACCTATAGGGGGCATATCTACTACCAAGTAAACCCCACAGGAAGTCCATTCTTCTATTTACAGGGGGAATATATATCATACGCTGATCCTGGAATTAGCCCGACTGGTATATTAGACATTTACATTTTAGTCATTTAGCAGACGCTCTTATCCAGAGGGACTTACAGTAGTGAATGCATACATTTCATACATTTCATACATTTTATTTCATGCATTTTATTTATTATTATATATTTTTTTTTGTACTGGAGGTAAAATGAGACACTGTTACACACAGTTTCATAGAGAGAGATGGTGATTATGAAATGAGATTTATTTTCATCTGACTACAGGGGAGGGGGGGGGACACTGATGCCGTAGAGGTTAATGGATGACTGGGGCAGAGGCTCTACCGTACCTCAGTTTAGGGGAGGGGAGGGGGGGACGGCACCGATGCCGTAGAGGTTAATGGATGACTGGGGCAGAGGATCTACCGTACCTCAGTTTAGACAGAAACTCTTAACGGATGACTGAGTCTCACACATTAGCACATAGCTTTGGGGTTTCTACCAGCCTACACTACTCCCATCTCAGCACCTCACCAGCCTCAGGGGGATAGTCACATGGGGTGAGACCTATTGGACCCTGTCAGAAGTACCCAGTCAAACATCCAGTCAACCATCCAATCAACCACCCAGTCAACCATCCCGGTATGTAAAAAAACTCCACTCAGCTTTACTATAATGGGCGATGTGTAAGGTAACTGGAAGTTACACTATATATACAAAAGTATGTGGACACCCTTTCAAATTAGTGAATTTGGCTATTTCAGCCAAACCTGTTGCTGACAGGTGTATAAAATCGAGCACACCGCCATGCAATCTCCATAGACAAACATTGGCAGTAGAATGGCCTTATTGAAGAGCTCAGTGACTTTCAACGTGGCACCGTCACAGGATGCCACCTTTCCAACAAGTCAGTTCATCAAATTTCTGCCCTGCTAGAGCTGCCCTGGTCAACTATAAGTGCTGTTATTGTGAAGTGGAAACATCTAGGAGCAACAACGGCTCAGCCACGAAGTGGTAGGCCATACAAGATCACAGAACGGGATCGCTGAGTGCTGAAGTGCGGAGCGCGTAAAAATCGTCTGTAACCCTCACTACCAAATTCCAAACTGTCTCTGGAAGCAACGTCAGCACAAGCACTGTTCGCCGGGAGCTTCATGAAATGGGTTTCCGTGGCCAAGCAGCCGCACACAAGCCTAAGTTCACCATGTGCAATGCCAAGCGTTGGTTGGAATGATATAAAACTCGCCGCTATTGGACTCTGGAGCAGTGGAAACACACTCTCTGGAGTGATGAATCACGTTTCACCATCTGGCAGTCTGACGGAAGAATCTGGGTTTGGAGAGAACGCTACCTACCCGAATGCATAGTGCCAACTGTAAAGTTTGGTGGAGGAGGAATAATGGTCTGGGGCTGTTTATTATGGTTCGGGCCCCTTTGTTCCAGTGAAAGGAAATCTTAACGCTACAGCATACAATGACATTCTAGACGATTCTGGGCTTCCAACTTCGTGGCAACAGTTTTGAGAAGGGTTAGAAGTTTTGAGAAGGGTTTCTATTTCAGCATGACAAGGCCCCCGTGCACAAAGCGAAGTCCATACAGAAATGGTTTGTCGAGTTCAGTGTGGAAGAACTTGACAGGCCTGCACAGAGCCCTGACCTCAACCACATCGAGTACCTTTGGGATGAATTGGAATGCCGACTGCGAGCCAGGCCTAATCGCCCAACATCAGTGCCCGACCTCACTAATGCTCTTGTGGCTGAATGGAGCAAGTCCCTGCAGCAATGTTCCAACATCTAGTGAAAAGCCTAGCAGCAAAGGGGGGGTCCAACTCCATATTAATGCCCATGATTTTGGAATGAGATGTTCGACGAGCAGGTGTCCACATCATTGGTCATGTAGTGAACATCAACATGAAAGTCAGGACATTATTTAAATTTGTTTTGATTTTATGTATCATTTTCCCAGTTAGAGTAGAAGGGATTCTACAGACTATATTGGTGAATACAGAAATAGCCTTGTGTATGTCTCCTGTCTTTCAGGGTTTTCTGATCGTTTTATTTTGTGAAGATGGCGCTCGCTGTTCCTGTGTATTTCATCAGAAACCATGAAATATTTGTCTATGTCCTCTAGTCTAGTACATAGGCAACATGTAACTTTACATGGAAGGTTTCTCTTCATAATGTAGCCACCATTTTGAAGTTATCGTTGTTGTTTTTACATGGAAGGTTTCTCTTCATAATGTAGCCACCATTTTGAAGTTATCGTTGTTGTTTTTACATGGAAGGTTTCTCTTCATAATGTAGCCACCATTTTGAAGTTATCGTTGTTGTTTTTACATGGAAGGTTTCTCTTCATAATGTAGCCACCATTTTGAAGTTATCGTTGTTGTTTTTACATGGAAGGTTTCTCTTCATAATGTAGCCACCATTTTGAAGTTATCGTTGTTGTTTTTACATGGAAGGTTTCTCTTCATAATGTAGCCACCATTTTGAAGTTATCGTTGTTGTTTTTACATGGAAGGTTTCTCTTCATAATGTAGCCACCATTTTGAAGTTATCGTTGTTGTTTTTACATGGAAGGTTTCTCTTCATAATGTAGCCACCATTTTGAAGTTATCGTTGTTGTTTTTGTTGCATTTGGTGTCATAAGATCAAGAAAATAATCATTGTACGCCTGAAGAAAGGGCAGACCTAAACACCTTCTGCCTGGCAGAAGAGCCTCCAACACAGAAACATGTTCTGAAGAGCTTCAAGGACAAGACCAGAATGCATCCCAATCAATGATGTATTTAAGCCCTGGATTGATGATGCTATGTATTGGCCATTGAGAGGCTTCAAAGCCACCGGGTCAGCTATTTTGGCACTCCCCAGAAGGAGCAGTTAAGCTTTCATGATATAATTAAAGTCTGTAAGGTGTCTGTAATAGAATAGACGTGGCAAAAACGAATGTAGACATCATTACATGCATTAATAATAAGAAAATTGTGATAAATAAAAAAGGTAACCAGTTTAATTTAAGGACCAAAAAAATTGACAGCCGTAACATATAGATTGCAAAAAAGTCGGGAAGAGATTTTTGACGTACCGATTCCATGGCACATGGTTTATGAACTGATACGCAAAACAATGCCGGATTCCAAATGTAGTATTTTTCAATTTAAATTATTCTACAAAATTCTTGCAACCAATGGAATGTTATTTAAACGGTGGATACAACCTTCACAGCTCTGCAGAATTTCCAGCGAAGAGGCAGAATCATTAGATCATTTGTTTTGGTACCGTTCATATGTAGCTTGTTTTTGGTCACAGGTTCAGCAACAGCTGAAGAATTGCAATATTTACCCGGAGCTAACCCTGCAGATAGCAATACTGGGTAATCTGAAAAGTCCTAGTCAATCAATCTATAATATAATAATACATTTAGCAACAGCAACAACATTTCAATGTACAATCTGTAGAAAATATGAGAGTAGAAAAGGTTCAGAACTTTTGTGAAACATCACAGTTGAAAAATATGGCAAATAGAAATCCAACATGGATGGTGTTAAGAGATAGATGAGAGGGGTTGAATGGAGCTGAAAGTTGGGACTAATAACAACTAATAATAACAAGATAACTAATGTAAAACATACTGCGTCCGTAAAACATATACAGGTTAAGAACTTTGGTGAAAGAGCACAGTTTGAAAGATATGGCAAATAGAAATCAAACCCGGAAGGACATCAGTAATAGATGGTTGAGGGTAGAGGAGGGACATCAGTAATAGATGGTTGAGGGTAGAGGAGGGACATCAGTAATAGATGGTTGAGGGTAGAGGAGGGACATCAGTAATAGATGGTTGAGGGTAGAGGAGGGACATCAGTAATAGATGGTTGAGGGTAGAGGAGGGACATCAGTAATAGATGGTTGAGGGTAGAGGAGGGACATCAGTAATAGATGGTTGAGGGTAGAGGAGGGACATCAGTAATAGATGGTTGAGGGTAGAGGAGGGACATCAGTAATAGATGGTTGAGGGTAGAGGAGGGACATCAGTAATAGATGGTTGAGGGTAGAGGAGGGACATCAGTAATAGATGGTTGAGGGTAGAGGAGGGACATCAGTAATAGATGGTTGAGGGTAGAGGAGGGACATCAGTAATAGATGGTTGAGGGTAGAGGAGGGACATCAGTAATAGATGGTTGAGGGTAGAGGAAGGACATCAGTAATAGATGGGAGAGGTTGAGGGTAGAGGAGGGACATCAGTAATAGATGGTTGTGGGTAGAGGAGGGACATCAGTAATAGATGGTTGAGGGTAGAGGAGGGACATCAGTAATAGATGGTTGAGGGTAGAGGAGGGACATCAGTAATAGATGGTTGTGGGTAGAGGAGGGACATCAGTAATAGATGGTTGAGGGTAGAGGAGGGACATCAGTAATAGATGGGAGAGGTTGAGGGTAGAGGAGGGACATCAGTAATAGATGGGAGAGGTTGAGGGTAGAGGAAGGACATCAGTAATAGATGGTTGAGGGTAGAGGAGGGACATCAGTAATAGATGGTTGAGGGTAGAGGAGGGACATCAGTAATAGATGGTTGAGGGTAGAGGAGGGACATCAGTAATAGATGGTTGAGGGTAGAGGAGGGACATCAGTAATAGATGGTTGAGGGTAGAGGAGGGACATCAGTAATAGATGGTTGTGGGTAGAGGAGGGACATCAGTAATAGATGGTTGAGGGTAGAGGAGGGACATCAGTAATAGATGGGAGAGGTTGAGGGTAGAGGAGGGACATCAGTAATAGATGGTTGTGGGTAGAGGAGGGACATCAGTAATAGATGGTTGAGGGTAGAGGAGGGACATCAGTAATAGATGGTTGAGGGTAGAGGAGGGACATCAGTAATAGATGGTTGAGGGTAGAGGAGGGACATCAGTAATAGATGGGAGAGGTTGAGGGTAGAGGAGGGACATCAGTAATAGATGGGAGAGGTTGAGGGTAGAGGAAGGACATCAGTAATAGATGGTTGAGGGTAGAGGAAGGACATCAGTAATAGATGGGAGAGGTTGAGGGTAGAGGAGGGACATCAGTAATAGATGGTTGAGGGTAGAGGAGGGACATCAGTAATAGATGGTTGAGGGTAGAGGAGGGACATCAGTAATAGATGGTTGAGGGTAGAGGAGGGACATCAGTAATAGATGGTTGAGGGTAGAGGAGGACATCAGTAATAGATGGTTGAGGGTAGAGGAGGGACATCAGTAATAGATGGAGAGGTTGAGGGTAGAGGAGGGACATCAGTAATAGATGGTTGAGGGTAGAGGAGGGACATCAGTAGTAGATGGTTGAGGGTAGAGGAGGGACATCAGTAATAGATGGTTGAGGGTAGAGGAGGGACATCAGTAATAGATGGTTGAGGGTAGAGGAGGGACATCAGTAGTAGATGGTTGAGGGTAGAGGAGGGACATCAGTAATAGATGGTTGAGGGTAGAGGAGGGACATCAGTAGTAGATGGTTGAGGGTAGAGGAGGGACATCAGTAATAGATGGTTGAGGGTAGAGGAGGGACATCAGTAATAGATGGTTGAGGGTAGAGGAGGGACATCAGTAATAGATGGTTGAGGGTAGAGGAAGGACATCAGTAATAGATGGTTGAGGGTAGAGGAAGGACATCAGTAATAGATGGTTGAGGATAGAGGAGGGACATCAGTAATAGATGGTTGAGGGTAGAGGAGGGACATCAGTAATAGATGGTTGAGGGTAGAGGAGGGACATCAGTAATAGATGGTTGAGGGTAGAGGAAGGACCGGAGTAAAAACAAACAAAATATAACTATTGTAAAATAGATTGTGTCTGTAAAATGTATATAGTATGAATATGCTGGAAATACAGGCCTAAGTGTTCTTGTTCACTAGTTTACTCCAATTGGGGAGGGGTGGTAGGGTTTGAGGGTAATAAAGGAAAATATATTTAAAATATATATAAATATATATGTACGTATATGTATTTATGTATGTAAGTATGTGTATATATGTGTACAGTACCGGTCAAAAGTTTTAGACCACCTACTCATTCAAGGGTTTTTCATTATTTTTACTATTTTCTACAATGTAGAATAAAAGTGTAGACATCAGAACTATGAAATAACACAATATGGAATCATGTAGTAACCAAAAAAAAGTGTTAAACAAATCAAAATAGATTTTAGATATTAGATTCTTCAAAGTTGCCACCCTTTGCTTTGATGACAGCTTTGCACACTCTTGGTATTCTCTCAACCAGCTTCACCTGGAATGCTTTTCCAACAGTCTTGAAGGAGTTCCCACATATGCTGAGCACTTGTCAGGTGCTTTTCCATCACTCTGTGGTCCAACTGCAAAGTCCATGGAGAATAAGAGTATCTCCTCCCAGCTGCCCACTGCACTAGGAAACACTGTCACCACTGATAAATCTACGATAATCGATCATTTCAATAAGCATTTTTCTACGGCTGCTCATGCTTTCCCTACCCCGGCCAACGTCTCAGCACCCCTTGCAGCAACTTGCCCAAGCCCCCCCCCCTTCTCCTTCACCCAAATCCAGACAGCTGATGTTCTGAAAGGGTTGCAAAATCTGGATCCCTACAAATCAGCTAGGCTAGACAATCTGGATGCTCTCTTTCTAAAATTATCCGCCGAAATTGTTACAACCCCTATTACTAGCCTATTCAACCTCTCTTTCGTATCGTCTGAAATCCACAAAGATTGGAAAGCTGCCGCAGTCATCCCCCTCTTCAAAGGGAGAGACACTCTAGACCCAAACTGTTATAGACCTATATCCATCCTGCCCTGCCTTTCTAAAGTCTTCAAAAGCCAAGTTAACAAACAGGTCACCAACCATTTCGAATCCCACCGTACCTTCTCCGCTATGCAATCTGGTTTCAGAGCTGGTCATGGGTGCACCTCAGCCACGCTCAAGGTCCTAAACGATATTATAACCACCATCTATAAAAGACAGTACTGTGCAGCCGTTTTCATCGACCTGGCCAAGGCTTTCGACTCTGTCAATCATCTCTTCTTATCGGCAGACTCAATAGCCTTGGCTTCTCAAATGACTGCCTCGCCTGGTTCACCAACTACTTCTCAGATTGAATTCAGTGTGTCAAATCGGAGGACCTGTTGTCCGGACCTCTGGCAGTCTCTATGGGGGTACCACAGGGTTCAATTCTCGGGCCGGCTCTTTTCTCTTTATTTATCAATGATGTCGCTCTTGCTGCTGGTGATTCTCTGATCCACCTCTACGCAGACGACACCATTATGTATACATCTGACCCTTCTTACTACCCACCACTGCGACCTGTACGCTCTCGTTGGCTGGCCCTCACTACATAATCGTCGCCAAACCCACTGGCTCCAGGTCATCTATAAGTCTTTGCTAGGTAAAGCCCTGCCTTCTCTCAGCTCACTGGTCACCATAGCAACACCCACCCGTAGAACGTGCTCCAGCAGGTATATTTCACTGGTCATCCCCAAAGCCAACACTTCCTTTGGCCGCCTTTCCTTCCAGTTCTCTGCTGCCAAAGACTGGGACGAATTGCAAAAATCTCTAAAGCTGGAGTCTTATATCTCCCTCTCTGACTTTAAGCATCAGCTGTCAGAGCAGCTTACCGATCACTGTACCTGTACACAGCCCATCTGTAAATAGCACACCCAACTAACTCATCCCCATATTGTTATTTATCCTCTTGCTCTTTTGCACCCCAGTATCTCTACTTGCACATCATCATCTGCACATCTATCACTCCAGTATTAATGCTAAATTGTTATTATTTCGCCTCTAACATTTTAGCCTACAGTAGCCTACACTGGCATAGAAATGAATATGCTTCTTAATGGCCAACAGATGCAAATGTAGCCTATCTTTCTCCATATTTAATGTCCGTTTTATTCTGAACTTTTCGCCCCATAACAGACGCACATGAGGGAGCTCAATAACTTCCGTTTTCAAATGACCACTAGTGCAACGCTGACTGACCGCTCGAGACCCAAGAAGACCGGAGAGCACCCGTGGCTTGATACGGTTTTCCAGAAGCAAAGTCCACATTAGAATGCGGTTTAAACTAAAGTCGTTTTCCGGAAGCAAAGTCCACATTAGAATGCGGTTTAAACTAAAGTGGTTTTCCAGATGCAAAGTCCACATTAGAATGAGGTTTAAACTAAAGTCGTTTTCCAGAAGCAAAGTCCACATTAGAATGCGGTTTAAACTAAAGTGGTTTTCCAGATGCAAAGTCCACATTAGAATGCGGTTTAAACTAAAGTGGTTTTCCAGAAGTAAAGTCCACATTAGAATGCGGTTTAAACTAAAGTGGTTTTCCAGTGCTTTGTTGTGGTTATTTCTTGACGCACATCAGTTCTATCGCGGTAATGTTTTACGGGAAAAAGGGTTCGACTTTAATTCGTGTCTCCATAACGACAATCTAAAATAACCTACAACTGGTGAAAAGTTGTCAATTCCTGCGCGTGCTCAGCAACAGCCTGGTACTCAGCAGCAGCCTGATACTCAGCAGCAGCCTGATACTCAGCAACAGCCTGGTACTCAGCAACAGCCTGGTACTCAGCCTGGTACTCAGCAACAGCCTGATACTCAGCCTGGTACTCAGCCTGGTACTCAGCCTGGTACTCAGCAACAGCCTGATACTCAGCAACAGCCTGGTACTCAGCAGCAGCCTGATACTCAGCCTGGTACTCAGCCTGGTACTCAGCCTGGTACTCAGCAACAGCCTGGTACTCAGCAGCAGCCTGATACTCAGCAACAGCCTGATACTCAGCAACAGCCTGGTACTCAGCAACAGCCTGATACTCACAGTGAAATAGATGGTTTTGTTGTTGAAACGCCAAAATGGTCGCGGAGCAATTCAGAAGTAGCCCAAAAAACCCCGCGACCAATACATTTTCACCCGTGACATGGTTGAACCACCGGGAAAAAGCAGCAACGGAGGAGCGCCCTCTCCACCGGAACAGTAATCTGCAACGCTCGGCCATGTTGTCAAGGAAGCATGATGCATTGTCCAGAAAAAACACTTACAATATATATTTTTACAATTTTCAAACAAACTCTGTCACTTTTGTTTTGAGCTGACTAAGCCTTAGGGTTTTGAATGGGGCACCTGGCTCATGTCTGTGATTGCGTGGCCTGAGGCATGGTCCTATGGCTCAGGTCCTCCGAGAGAGAGAGAGAAAGAAAGAAAGAAAGTAAGAAAGAAAGAAAGAAAGAAAGAAAGAGAGAATTAGAGAGAGCATATTTAAATTCACACAGGACACAACAGAAGAAATACTCCAGATATAACAGACTGACCCTTGCCCCCCGACACAAGAAAAACAATGTATATGACTGCTTGTGCTGAATTTAAAGCACTAAAATGGCACATCATACATAAAAAACTATTAAAACAAAACATTTTAATGAGAATAAGATATAAGGTGCAAAACGTGCAAAACGCGCATCATGAAATATAGGGGGGAATAGCTCAATAACCAATCAAAAAACCTGTTGTGATACACCACCAGCCGCCAAACCCACATAGAAGTCTCTACCAGTCGACGGTCAAACAGCGGCCCCTGTTGGATATTTTAAGTAACGCTTCCAAATAATACTGATTATTTCACCTTTATTCCAGTAGGAGGCAATATAGAAGTCAGTGTTTGAGGCGTCTTTCCATAAAGAAACATTTATTTATTTCCTTAGTTTCGTGAGCTGAAACGAACAGAAAACAATTACAGTTCATTGATTATACTACAGACATGAAGTAATATCACCAACGTTTCACACACATTATATGGACAGTTCTGGACGTATATATATATATATTTCCTTTACACGTGTTCAAGCTAGAAGAAGAAAAAAACATCGAACGGATTTACAAGAGGAAAATGAACATGTCATTTTTAAAAAACAAAAAAATCCATCTCCAAAAGACTGTGTCCCGCTATATTGCTCAGGCTGCACTACAGCGTCTATTCACAGGCGCGATCCCACTACTGAGCGGCACGGGGGCTTTGGCCTGCTCCGTTTCCGACCTGGGCCGGTGCACCCCTCCTATAGACGACCTGGTGGTCCCGGGCTCCCCCAGGAGCACCATATCGATACCGAACTTAGTGCGGACACCCGATCGGCATAGTCCACTGGAGCTCAGAACTCCTGAGCTCAAACGATCCGCCAGCCTAAGCCTCCCAGCAACTTGGATTACAGGCGCACGCCACTGCACCCGGCGAGAGACGAGCGGATTTTTAAAGCATTTCAAGTTAAATTCGTGACGTCACACCACGCGTCACACGGTATATGTTATTGTACAGCGGTCTCTTGTGGTGGCATATGGAATTGCAGCGGTGTTCAAATTTCGTTTTGTCTCTTCCTTGCTGAACACTTGTTATGGGGTGAACCAGTATGGTATGTACTGTATTGCCGCATTCAAGACAACTGGGAACTTGGAAATCTCTGACTTCTGACTTCAGTGCATTCAAGATGACTGGGAACTAGGAAAAGAAAGGAGTTCGACTGGGATTTTTTTTTTGTTTGTTTGTTGGAACGGTCATCCTACTCAGAATTCCAAGTTGGAAACTGGGGCATCTTTCTAGAGCTCCAACTTTCCGACCTGAAGATTACTGACATCATGGGATTAATGACGTCAGGAGGGGGAGGGCCAAGAGACGAGATGTGGCAGAACGGCGTGCTCGGGTTGGGGTGTAAGGGTTTGAGCATAGCCTGAAGGTAGGGAGGGGTAGTTCCTCTTGCTGTTCCGTAGGTAAACACCATGGTCTTGTAGTGGATGTGAGCTTCTTGTGGAAGCCAGTGGAGTGTGTGGAGGAGCGGTGTGACATGGGAGAACTTGGGATGGTTAAAAACCAGGCGGGCTGCAGCGTTCTGGACAAAGTTGCTGGGGTTTGATGGCATAAATGGGGAGCCCAGTCAACAATGATACCAGTACATCATGTATATGAGGCTAACCGTAAGACAGATTTGCTACATGATTTTTCTGACTTGAAATTGATTAGTAAGCAAATCCAAACCTTGTATTCTAGGCACCAAACTGGACATGGAAATGGGGAGGAATTTCATGAATTTGAGACCCTGGATTGATTCCATCTGTATCACAGTGGTCTAAATCACTTCATCTCTGTGCTAGAGGTGTCACTACAGACCCTGGTTTGATTCCATCTGTATCACAGTGGTCTAAATCTAGTTAAATAAAACATTTGACCTTGTTTATTTGCTGAGAATTATTGTAGAATACAGAGACAAAATCAATCAGTCAAATGTATTTATAAAGCCCTTCTTACATCAGCTGATGTCTCAAAGTGCTGTACAAAAACCCAGCCTAAAACCCCAAACAGCAAGCAATGCAGGTGTAGAAGCACAGTGGCTAGGAAAAACTCCCTAGAAAGGCCAAAACCTAGAAAGAAACCTAGAGAGGAACCAGGCTATGAGGGGTGGCCAGTCCTCTTCTGGCTGTGCCGGGTGGAGATTATAACAGAACATGGCCAAGATGTTCAAATGTTCATAGATGACCAGCAGGGTCAAATAATAATAATCACAGTAGTTGTCGAGGGTGCAACAGGTCAGCACCTCAAGAGTAAATGTCAGTTGGCTTTTCATAGCCGATCATTGAGAGTATCTCTACCGCTCCTGCTGTCTCTAGAGAGTTGAAAACAGCAGGTCTGGGACAGGTAGCACGTCCAGTGAATAGGTCAGGGTTCCATAGCCGCAGGCAGAACAGTTGAAACTGGAGCAGCAGCACAGCCAGGTGGACTGGGGACAGTAAGGAGTCATCAGGCCAGGTAGTCCTGAGGCATGGTCCTATGGCTCAGGTCCTCCGAGAGAGAGAAAGAAAGAAAGAGAGAAAGAGAGAATTAGAGAGAGCATACTTAAATTCACACAGGACACCGGATAAGACAGAAGAAATACTCCAGATATAACAGACTGACCCTAGCCCCCCGACACATAAACTACTGCAGCATAAATACTGGAGGCCGAGACAGGAGGGGTCAGAAGGTCAATGAAGTTCAATAGCACGGAGGAGGATTGCAGAGATTGTTGGTGTTGATGGTGGGTGAAGAGAGGTTTGCACAACAATGTTTGCAAGTCAAAGCCACAATTTCCTTTCTCCAAAGTACCCATTCAGGTGCATTTTACATGAAGGCCTATGTATTTTACATGAAGGCCTGTGTATTTTACAGGAAGGCCTATGTATTTTACAGGAAGGCCTATGTATTTTACAGGAAGGCCTATGTATTTTACAGGAAGGCCTATGTATTTTACATGAAGGCCTATGTATTTTACAGGAAGGCCTATGTATTTTACAAGAAGTGAGCTATAATCTTCAATGTCATGACATAAGAGCCATGAACTATGATTTATTCAAATCATAACATTAAAATAAACATGGTTGTGGAACTCTCTCTCCACCCACCATCAACACCAACAGTCTCTGCAATCCTCCTCCGTGCTATCAACCTTCATTGACCTTCTGATTTTGTCTCTGTATTCTAGCAAAGTGACATCACATAGAATTGGAAAACCAGACATAGCGATGATTGGTTTTGCTTACCCAAAAACAAATGACAGGTGAAACTACGTTTCATCAACGACGATTTTAACTTATTGGTTAACGGCAGCGGTGGCCGGGTGAAGTTGTAGAGAGGAAGAGGAGAGAGGAAGAGGAGGATCGTTTTCGTCTGGTTTTCGTCGGGTTTGAGAGCAATAACGGAAGCAGAGGGATTGCTTGATTCCGTTGGCTCGACTGAAGGTGGAGGAAATGAGTGGAAAACTGTAACATCTAAGAATGGAACTAAAAGGCCTAAAGTTGTACATCAAGATAAGCCTCGGTATGATAATACCTCATTCCTTGTTGTGGTGTGATTTATGAGCAAAGATGTGTTTTTGGGGGGGGGATGAATTGGATATTCCATATTAATGCCCATGATTTTGAAATGAGATGTTATACTAGCAGGTGTCCACATACTTTTGGCCATGTAGAGTATCTCGTCATTATGTCAAAATATCCAGTAGAGCTCAACTTTTTAGAGAAGGGGGTAGCTACCTCCCAATATGGCGACCGGAGTATTGGCGAGGAGGTGAAAGTAGTGGGCATGTGAACATTTCTGGGTAACAATTTAAGGACCTTACCGTGGTCCAAAAAGAAACAACAACAAAAATAGCTTCTTAGCAAAGAGCAATTTCTCAAGCATTCATTTTGCTAGGACTGTCTGGGAGTGGTTTGAGTTGAGGAGGGGAAAACTGAAAATTAGCTGTTATTGTCAGAGAGATTTGGAACAACATTATTCCAACCTCATAGCGTGGAAATATATATATAAAACACAGGTAAATCACTTTTTTGACTGGTCTGGGCCTTTTAATATTGAAAAATACAACGGGACACTGATGTCAAATGCAAAAAAAAAATCACATCAAGTGATTACAACAATACAGGGCACTTCATACACATTTCATACACATTATAAAGCGGTATAAAATAAGTATATTGAAATACAGACATTTGAATTAACAATGCCTTTTCTTATAAACAACAGGAGTGTAAACATTATTTCATATAGTATTTATATGTGCTTTTACTTTATGACGCCAGCGTCACCTCAAATCGGATCAACCGGATACTTCCATCGTCAAGGCGGAGGATATACAACAACACCAAAAAAATAGCATTATAATATGAAATAAAAATATGTTACAACTTGGTAATGGACAAATCCTAGAATACTACTACACCTGTGTATTTCAACATGGTGTACAGTACACTAGCTGGCTACACCTGTGTATTTCAACATGGTGTACAGTACACTAGCTGGCTACACCTGTGTATTTCAACATGGTTTACAGTACACTGGCTGGCTACACCTGTGTATTTCAACATGGTGTACAGTACACTAGCTGGCTACACCTGTGTATTTCAACATGGTTTACTGTACACTGGCTGGCTACACCTGTGTATTTCAACATGGTTTACAGTACACTGGCTGGCTACACCTGTGTATTTCAACATGGTTTACTGTACACTGGCTGGCTACACCTGTGTATTTCAACATGGTGTACAGTACACTGGCTGGCTACACCTGTGTATTTCAACATGGTTTACAGTACACTGGCTGGCTACACCTGTGTATTTCAACATGGTTTACAGTACACTGGCTGGCTACACCTGTGTATTTCAACATGGTGTACTGTACACTGGCTGGCTACACCTGTGTATTTCAACATGGTGTACAGTACACTGGCTGGCTACACCTGTGTATTTCAACATGGTTTACTGTACACTGGCTGGCTACACCTGTGTATTTCAACATGGTTTACAGTACACTAGCTGGCTACACCTGTGTATTTCAACATGGTTTACTGTACACTGGCTGGCTACACCTGTGTATTTCAACATGGTGTACTGTACACTGGCTGGCTACACCTGTGTATTTCAACATGGTGTACTGTACACTGGCTGGCTACACCTGTGTATTTCAACATGGTGTACTGTACACTGGCTGGCTACACCTGTGTATTTCAACATGGTGTACAGTACACTGGCTGGCTACACCTGTGTGCTTCTACCGTTATACATGTTTAGAATATCACAATAACAACCTCTTTGTTTGTCTCAGAGTCGGTAAGTTCCGGTAAGAAGTGTCGGTAAGTGTCGGTAAGAAGTGTTGGTAACAGATCACCATAGTGATTGATCTTAGTGTTTCCTCTTCAACATTATAGTTTCCACTACCGTCTTCCATCTGTCCCTTATTGTAATGGTGGTTGGTTGCAGTAAGTAAACGTTGTGGCACTGACTTGGGTTTCAAAACAAAACACTTATTATGATGCAGAGATAACTGGGTTGGGCATTAGGCTCCTCCCTCTTCCCTCAGAACCCAATCAGGTAACGTTACCAAGGTGTTACCGAGGCAACGGAACCCTAACAACCCTCCGGGGGTCTTTTGGGAAAAAGACAAGAGACAAGAGTCTCCAAAAAGTCTCCAGCTTGGCGCTCGAGACAGTACATAAGTGCTTCAACAACAAATTCATCAGGTGATTTTTTTGTTGTTGAATCTTTCGTCATCATTGATGACAGTTTTTTGTTTTCTCTCTCTCTCTCTCGGTGGATTCCTTCCTTCCCGCCCTTGGATTTCACTGTTCCGTCTGTGGTTTCACTTAGAGGCCTCCATCTTTTCAGCGGCCAGGTGTTCGAGCAGGGGGTTGGCCTCGCTCTCGGGGGTCTTGACGCTGTCGGTGCGGACGATGCAGGTGGGGCGGTGGAGGTTGAGCATTACCATTAGCTGCTGTCTCTCCATCCTCAGCTCCTCGATTTGGGCTTTTAGGTCAGAGTTCACCACCTCCAGACGCTCCGACTCCTACAGGGAGGACAGAGAGGGGAGGGGGGTATACTGTTAGGTCATTGATTTAGACTTTATTTAACCAGGTAAATCATCAATAACACTTTCTCTTTTACAATAATGACCTGAGGTCCCACTTTAAACAAACTATAAGCAGGACTGGGATGTAATGGATTACATGTAACAGATCTTTTTTTAAATGAACGGTAATCCGTTACCAGCATTAAAACGGTAATCCGTTACTTTACCGGCATTAAAACGGTAATCCGTTACTTTACCGGCATTAAAACGGTAATCCGTTACTTTACCGGCATTAAAACGGTAATCCGTTACTTTACCGGCATTAAAACTGTAATCCGTTACTTTACCGGCATTAAAACGGTAATCCGTTACTTTACCGGCATTAAAACGGTAATCCGTTACTTTACCGGCATTAAAACGGTAATCCGTTACTTTACCGGCATTAAAACGGTAATCCGTTACTTTACCGGCATTAAAACGGTAATCCGTTACTTTACCGGCATTAAAACGGTAATCCGTTACTTTACCAGCATTAAAACTGTTAATCCGTTACTTTACCGGCATTAAAACGGTAATCCGTTACTTTACCAGCATTAAAAATATACTTTTGAAAAACGGGATGATTACCTCCAATGATTACTTTTAAATTCAGAAAAAAGGATGTTTGCAAAAAAAACTTTGACACTTTTCTGTTTTCTCATTCAAATCAGTGTTGAAAAAAAAGTATCAAGTTTAAATTTGTTCTGCCTGAACGAGTCTGACCACCAATCAAGAGACCACTATGATGACACACCAAATGATGACCACCAATCAAGAGACCACTATGATGACACACCAAATGATGACCACCAATCAGAGACCACTATGATGACACACCAAATGATGACCACCAATCAAGAGACCACTATGATGACACACCAAATGATGACCACCAATCAGAGACCACTATGATGACACACCAAATGATGACCACCAATCAGAGACCACTAATGATGACACACCAAATGATGACCACCAATCAGAGACCACTATGATGACACACCAAATGATGACCACCAATCAGAGACCACTAATGATGACACACCAAATGATGACCACCAATCAGAGACCACTATGATGACACACCAAATGATGACCACCAATCAGAGACCTCTATGATGACACACCAAAATATGTATCACACTGCTGCTCTCTCATTTAACTATTATTATTGATAACTACATTGATGTGAATCACTCTGCTGCTCTGTCATTTAACTATTATTATTGATAACTACATTGATGTGAATCACACTGCTGCTCTGTCATTTAACTATTATTATTGATAACTACATTGATGTGAATCACACTGCTGCTCTGTCATTTAACTATTATTATTGATAACTACATTGATGTGAATCACACTGCTGCTCTGTCATTTAACTATTATTATTGATAACTACATTGATGTGAATCACACTGCTGCTCTGTCATTTAACTTTTTGCGCCTTACGGGTTGTGGTTGTTGTGGATGGCTGTTCACAAAAGTATATGTGTATTTTAAGCCAGTAATAGTTGAATTGAAGAAGTTTAAGCTGCCTATCACTCATTGTTTTTGCGACCAGTGGACAGCCAGTGAAAAATGTTCTCTTGCAAAACAGCTGCATAGTGAGGATCCCAGCCCATAGAATAGAAGTTTGAGGAGAGTTCCTCCCTTCTAAACTCCTCCGTGGTGTTGGGCTCCATACTGTCAAAAACAAGTTTCATTTGAGAAGACCACGAGTGGGACATTTATTGAAAATCCATACAGACACATGCACACTTTTGATAGACTTAAACAGCTGCAAATTATCAAGATATTTAAAGTGTCACCAACAAAAAAACGTAAACAATAGCAAACTATAGCAAATGCAACATGCAAATAGCACTTTTCAGTAGTGCTCAAAATATGCCATTCCATGACCAGAGTTGATTTTTCAACTGGAAGCAATGAGCCGAATCAGTCCTCCATGACAACAAAATCATAAACAGAGTAGGCTAATTATGCTCAGGCTAATCTATATTTCCATATTTCCAAGTCCTATTCTTGAAGATCAAGGAGTATTAAACTAATCAGAATGACTAGAAATCTGACGGACTTTGTTTATTAATGTAAAGATATAGCCTAATCATATTATTATATGCAGTAGAAAGCGATGGGTTAGAATAAGCCTACATAACCCATAAAGTAAAATGCAACATACATTTATGGCCAGCTATGTACACGCTAACGTTGATTTATCCTGCAATAAATGTTGTTCAATTGGTAATATACATTTTTTTGTCTTCTTCTAATGTTTCTTGAAAGTTATTTAAAAAGTAACTGAAAGTAATCAGATTACTTTGGGTAATCCAAAAGTTATGTTACCGATTGTAATTTTGGACGGGTAACTAGTAACTAATGGATTACATTTAGAAAGGAACCTACCCAACCCTGACTATACATAAAGAACACCAGAGTATATAGTATACATAAAGAACACCAGAGTATACATAAAGAACACCAGAGTATACATAAAGAACACCAGAGTATACATAAAGAACACCGGAGTATATAGTATACATAAAGAACACCAGAGTATATAGTATACATAAAGAACACCAGAGTATATAGTATACATAAAGAACACCAGAGTATATAGTATACATAAAGAACACCAGAGTATACATAAAGAACACCAGAGAATATAGTATATATAAAGAACAGAGTATACATAAAGAACACCAGAGTATACATAAAGAACACCGGAGTATACATAAAGAACACCGGAGTATACATAAAGAATACCAGAGTATACATAAAGAACACCAGAGTATACATAAAGAACACCAGAGTATACATAAAGAACACCGGAGTATACATAAAGAATACCAGAGTATACATAAAGAACACCAGAGTATACATAAAGAACACCAGAGTATACATAAAGAACACCAGAGTATACATAAAGAACACCAGAGTACACATAAAGAACTCAGCCACCATTTTGAAAAAGAAAAGAGACTGACCCTTTGGAGGAAGTCTGTTCTCTCCTTCTTCTTGTTCCGACATCGTGCTGCTGCCACTTTGTTCTTATCTCTCCTCCGTCTCCTCCTCTCATCGTCCTCGTCCATCTGCAGGGAGAAGAAGTATTGTGATTAGCTAATGGTGACCTTATTCAAGGCCTACATATTATTAAATATAGTTATTCCAACCTTGGGTTCTATCTTTCCTGCATTTTATACTCCTGACACAATAGTGTTTCACTACTAGTTTTGTTTTATTGGGAATTTCAAGTTACTACGTCTCAGTTTGGTAGCTGTGCTTGCCATCTTGGAGACAAAAGTGAATAGTTTCAGAGAACCCAGATTGAAATGATTAAAGGCTGAGTCAAAAACATGATTTTCCTGTGTTTTATATATATATATATTTCCACACTATGAGGTTGGATTAATACTGTGAAATTGTGTAAAATGCCCTTTTACTGTAAGAGCTGTTTGAAAAGACCGCCTGAAATTTCAGCCTGTTTTGGTGGGATGGAGTTTTGGCCTGCCTCATCTCCAGGCCGTAAATTAGTTAATAGACCAATAAGAAAGATAGTTCCAAACCTCTCTTCCAATAACAGCTAGTTTTCAGTTGTCCCCTCCCCACTCAGACCACTCCCAGACAGTCCGAGCAAAAATCTTGCTTGAGAAATTGTTCTTTGTTAAGCAGCAAGTTCTGTTTTGTTTTACAATTTTAATTGAAAACAATCATAGTAAGGTACTTAATTGCTCCCCAGAAAGGATTTGATATTAAGATAAAAATGGCTGCATTGACCCTTTAAGTTGTGTAACATCTAAACTACTTATGAAATTGGCCACTTGGTGGAGCTAAAAGTTAGACAGGCTGACAACATCTAAACATCAGTCGATCATAAAATAACAGAACCTGGCATCCCTCGAAAATATCAACATCCACCACCATTCCTCCTCTTCATCCTCCTCTTCCTCTTCCTCCACCTCCTCCTCCTCCTCCTCACCTCTCCCTTGATAGCGGTGAGCGGCCTCTTGCCCAGCCGTCCCAGGATATGCAGCGGTGACAACATGGCACCCAGGTTCCTAAAGTCCTGTGCCAGTTTGAGCTGGTCGGTGAGCGTGGTGGCAGAGATGCCGGCCAGAAGGCCCAGGCTGGGCAAGGACCCGGCCGTCAGGGAGGGGTCAGGAATCTGACCGGGCATCATGTCAGACCCAGCTACCATACACCACCGCTGTGGAAGGAGAGAGAGGGAGAGAAGAGAGGGAGAGAGGGAGGAGAGGAAGGGAGAGGGAGAGAGAGAGGGAGAGAGAAGGGAAAGGAAGGGAGAGAGAGAGAGAGGAGAGGAAGGGAGAGGGAGAGAGAGGAAGGGAGAGGGAGAGAGAAGGGAAAGGAAGGGAGAGAGAGAGGAGAGAGGAAGGGAGAGGGAGAGAGGAGAGGAAGGGAGCGGGAGAGAGGGAGGAGAGGAGAGGAAGGGAGAGGGAGAGAGAGAGGGAGAGAGAAGGGAAAGGAAGGGAGAGAGAGAGAAGGGAAAGGAAGGGAGAGAGAGAGAGAAGGGAAAGGAAGGGAGAGAGAGAGAGAGAGGAGAGGAAGGAAGAGGGAGAGAGAGGAAGGGAGAGGGAGAGAGAGGAGAGGCAGGGAGAGGGAGAGAGAGAGGTTAAGATTAAAATCATCCTGTCAATGACTGATGTAATAACATTATTTGTCACATCAGAACCAACCACACAGGGAAAAGAAGAAGAAAAAGGAGGTTAATTTAATGTCCAAAGCATTTGAACCATAGGATATTTTCCTTTGCCACCCAGTTTAAAAGCTATTGTCCAATATCCTCCACAGACAGCCATTTAACGGAATTGGCAGACTGGATTTAGCTGAATTCTACACTGGAATGTTAATCTACACTAGTATCTAGGCTCCATGTTCAGCCTGTGATTAATCATGTATTGCATTGATTTGCCCACAATCACTGAACAAAAAAAGAGAGGGGTGGTATGCAATAAAAAAAAATCAAGTTTGACCACAGGACTTCTTATTGCAATCAGAGAGAGAGAGACAGAGAGAGACAGAGAGAGAGAGAGACAGAGAGATAGAGAGAGAGACAGTGAGAGAGAGAGACAGCGAGAGAGAGACAGACAGTGAGAGACAGAGAGAGAGAGAGAGCGACAGAGAGAGAGTGAGAGAGAGAGAGAGAGACAGTGAGAGAGAGACAGCGAGAGAGAGACAGCGAGAGAGAGAGAGAGACAGCGAGAGAGAGACAGACAGTGAGAGACAGAGAGAGAGAGACAGCGAGAGAGAGACAGAGAGAGAGAGAGAGAGAGAGACAGTGAGAGAGAGACAGCGAGAGAGAGACAGACAGTGAGAGACAGAGAGAGTGAGAGAGACAGAGAGAGAGTGAGAGAGACAGAGAGAGAGAGAGACAGAGAGAGAGAGTGAGAGGCAGAGAGAGAGTGAGAGACAGAGAGAGAGAGAGTGAGAGAGACAGAGAGAGACAGAGACAGAGAGACAGACAGTGAGAGACAGAGAGAGAGAGACAGAGATTGAGAGACAGAGACAGAGAGAGTGAGAGACAGAGACAGAGAGAGTCTCAGAGAAACATGCAGTCACAGTCCTCTGTGAGAGAAATAAAGCCTATACAAAGCAGCCCCACAGTTAAGACATTTCTCTAATGACATGTTAAAACCAAAACTCCTGATGGCCAAATAGAAAACAAATGTTGCTCATGGAACGGTGCATCTGAACCCTACTGTCTGTATTTAATTCCCATACAATGGGCGTATGTCTAATTCACATGCACCTCGGCTCCAATACACACCAGTATTTTCAGTATCAAGCAGTGAATCAAAAAGTTATGGCCTCTCTGTACAAAGCCCTCATCTCAGCCTAAACCCAACAAAGACGTGTATTGTGAGGTGAGCAGGACAGGACAGCTGACTGTGTGCTGCTTGTGGAGCTGACCAGCTGACTCCCTGTCTGGGTCCCAAAAGGAACCCTATTCCATATCGAAGTAGGGACCATAGAGCCCTGGTCAGATGTAGGGACCATAGAGCCCTGGTCAAATAGTGCACTATATAGAGAATAGGGTGCCATTTGGGACTCAGAACCCTGTTCCTGACTGACTATACTGGAAGACTGTAGTTCCCTTTCTCAGCTAAATAAAAAAAGCCAGAAAGAGAGAGAGAGAGAAAGAGTAGTCTGACAGACTACCACCCCCAGACATACAGCTACCTAGACCAGCTGGCCTACTGTAGTCTAACAGACTACCACCCCCAGACATACAGCTACCTAGACCAGCTGGCCTACTGTAGTCTAACAGACTACCACCCCCAGACATACAGCTACCTAGACCAGCTGGCCTACTGTAGTCTGACAGACTACCACCCCCAGACATACAGCTACCTAGACCAGCTGGCCTACTGTAGTCTGACAGACTACCACCCCCAGACATACAGCTACCTAGACCAGCTGGCCTACTGTAGTCTGACAGACTACCACCCCCAGACATACAGCTACCTAGACCAGCTGGCCTACTGTAGTCTAACAGACTACCACCCTCAGACATACAGCTACCTAGACCAGCTGGCCTACTGTAGTCTGACAGACTACCACCCCCAGACATACAGCTACCTAGACCAGCTGGCCTACTGTAGTCTGACAGACTACCACACCCAGACATACAGCTACCTAGACCAGCTGGCCTACTGTAGTCTGACAGACTACCACCCCCAGACATACAGCTACCTAGACCAGCTGGCCTACTGTAGTCTGACAGACTACCACCCCCAGACATACAGCTACCTAGACCAGCTGGCCTACTGTAGTCTGACAGACTACCACCCCCAGACATACAGCTACCTAGACCAGCTGGCCTACTGTAGTCTGACAGACTACCATATTTTCTCCTCTTTCTCAGGCTGCTACCCAGGATCAGTGTTTGATGATGCAACACCCTCTCTGTGTTCTTGCAGTCAAGCAGAACAGCCAGCTGGCACACACACACACGCACACGCACGCACGCACGCACACACACACACACGCGCGCGCACACACACACACACACACGCGCGCACTAGCGCACACACACAGCAGACGTACTGTACCCAGACCAGACAGACAAAGACAGCCACACAGAACAGGGTAGACCAGAACAGGATAGAACAGGGGAGAACAGGGGAGAATAACAGGGTAGGACAGGGGAGAACAGAGCAGAACAGGGTAGAGAGAACAGGGTAAGACAGGATAGAACAGGGTAGACCAGGGTATAGCAGGGTAGAACAGGGTAGAGCAGGGTAGAGCAGAGCAGGGTAGAGCGGAATAGGGCAGAGCAGAACAGGGTAGAGCAGAACAGGGTAGAGAAGAACAGGGTAGAACATAACAGAGCAGAACAGGGTAGAGCAGAGCAGAGCAGGGTAGAGCAGAACAGGGTAGAGCAGAGCAGGGTAGAGCAGAACAGGGTAGAGCGGAGCAGAGCAGGGTAGAGCAGAACAGGGTAGAGCAGAGCAGGGTAGAGCAATGTAGAACAGAGCAGAGTAGAGCAGGGTAGAGCAGAGCAGGGTAGAACAGAGCAGAGCACAACAGAGCAGGGTATAGCATAGCAGGGTAGAGCTGAGCAGAACAGAGCAGGGTAGAGCTGAGCAGGGTAGAGCTGAGCAGGGTAGAGCTGAGCAGGGTAGAACGAAGCAGAGCAGGGTA
>NC_042991.1:37739584-37747084 GCF_901001165.1 Salmo trutta
ACACTACACTACACTGTCCTACACTGCACTACACTACACTGTCCTACACTACACTGTCCTACACTACACTGTCCTACACTACACTACACTGTCCTACACTACACTGTCCAACACTACACTACACTACACTACGCATCACTACACTGTCCTACACTACACTGTCCCACACTACACTACACTGTCCTACACTACACTGTCCTACACGACACCTCACTACACTACACTGTCCTACACTACACCTCACTACACTACACTGTCCTACACTACACCTCACTACACTACACTGTCCTACACTGTCCTACACTACACTGTCCTACACCACAGATCCCTATTTGTTACTACTCAATTATCTATTTAACCAATAAGGTCCGAGGGGGTGGTGGCATATGACCAATATACCATGGCTAAGGGCTGTTAGGCACGATGCAACGTGGAGTGCAGCTCTTAGCTGTGGTATATTGGCCATATACCAACAACCCCCAAGGTGCCTTATTGCTGTTATAAACTGGTTACCAAAGTAATAAGAGCAGTAAACAAGCCATTTGTGTCATACTCACTCATATATATATATATATATATATACCATTCAGGACTCGAACGACCCGATTTATAACGCTGTTTACACCTGGATGTCTAGTCTTTACATACACGGTGTCATATCAGTACATTTTGTAGTGAAGTGTTGATTCATTGACGTGAAGTGTTTAAACTTGTTTTAATTGTTAAACTATTATTCAAGATTAACTAGTTTCAATGTTGATTAATCACAGTGGTTCTGTCTGTATTTTTTTATTTAACCTTTATCTAACCAGGGCCCTATGGGAACTTTTCTTGACCAGCCCTATGTGACCTGTAGTGCAATATGTAGGGAATAGGGTGCCAATTGGGACACAGCCATAGTCACACATCAGGCAATGTCACAACACAATAGCAGCACGTGTATATATATATATATATATATAAATCTCTGTTGGAGAGGAGAAATAATTAGTTTCGCTTCACAAAAGAACGGTGACATCTGGAAGTGATATAGTTCTATAGCTGTTGCTTCTGTCTCAGGGCGTTTCGTGACCTCTCAATGGCTTTCTGTCTTTTTCTATTAAATATGTTGTTCCAGAGACTACATACATTTTTTTAAATAGGTTTCACCCTTCCACTTCTGGGTGTTCACTTCCATACTGTCCATCTAGGTTAGGACGTCTCAGCCTCTATCCAACGTTCATACATGCCATGTGGATTGACTTAGAGACAAAGAAAACACACTGCCATGTACCCATAGCAGGATCTGCTCCTACTGCAGATGTTGTGTGGATAGCTGTTAACTAGGTTTAGTTGTAGTGTGGATAGCTGTTAACTAGGTCTAGTTGTGTGGATAGCTGTTAACTAGGTCTAGTTGTGTGGATAGCTGTTAACTAGGTCTAGTTGTGTGGATAGCTGTTAACTAGGTCTAGTTGTTGTGTGGATAGCTGTTAACTAGGTTTAGTTGTTGTGTGGATAGCTGTTAACTAGGTCTAGTTGTGTGGATAGCTGTTAACTAGGTCTAGTTGTTGTGTGGATAGCTGTTAACTAGGTTTAGTTGTTGTGTGGATAGCTGCAATGCATTAATGTAGGGGAGGAACGAGGCAGGCAGCCTGGCTACCATCTCTCCCAAGAGAAAGGCACTGGAAGGCATTTCTACTTAAAATAAACCCAGAGAGACAGAGAGAGAGAGAGCGAGAGACAGAGAGATAGAGACAGAGAGCGAGAGACAGAGAGCGAGAGACAGAGAGCGAGAGACAGAGAGAGACAGAGAGCGAGAGACAGAGAGATAGAGACAGAGAGAGAGAGACAGAGAGCGAGAGACAGAGAGAGAGAGACAGAGAGCGAGAGACAGAGAGAGACAGAGAGCGAGAGACAGAGAGATAGAGACAGAGAGATAGAGACAGAGAGCGAGAGACAGAGAGCGAGAGACAGAGAGAGCGAGAGACAGAGAGTGAGAGACAGAGAGTGAGAGACAGAGAGAGCGAGAGACAGAGACAGAGAGCGAGAGAGAGACAGAGAGAGAGACAGAGAGAGAGAGAGACAGAGAGAGAGAGAGACAGAGAGAGACAGAGAGAGACAGAGAGAGAGAGAGAGAGAGACAGAGAGAGAGAGACAGAGAGACAGAGAGAGAGAGACAGAGAGAGAGAGACAGAGACAGAGAGAGATGTTCAGTCTGGGTCCCATCGGCCCTGGTAGCCTGTCGGCTCGCCAACCCTCCCCATTAATCCACAGCAGTGTTCAATATACGCAGAAACCATCCCACGGATGTGCCCAGGCAGGCAGGCAGGCAGGCAGGCACTGGGGCATTTAAACCCCTCAACACACACTCATAGGCATGCACATAGACAAACACTCATAGGAACACACAAACACACTAATTAATATATACTGTTAGAATGAGCAGGGGTTAAGTTGGAGCTGTTAGGCCGGGGTATTAATGGTAGAAGAGTCTGGAGCTGTTAGGCCGGGGTATTGATGGTAGAAGAGGGCTGTTAGGCCGGGGTATTGATGGTAGAAGAGTCTGGAGCTGTTAGGCCGGGGTATTGATGGTAGAAGAGTCTGGGGCTGTTAGGCCGGGGTATTGATCGGAGAAGAGTCTGGAGCTGTTAGGCCGGGGTATTGATCGGAGAAGAGTCTGGGGCTGTTAAGCCGGGGTATTGATCGGAGAAGAGTCTGGGGCTGTTAGGCCGGGGTATTGATGGTAGAAGAGTCTGGGGCTGTTAGGCCGGGGTATTAATGGTAGAAGAGTCTGGGGCTGTTAGGCCCGGGGTATTGATGGTAGAAGAGTCTGGGGCTGTTAGGCTGGGGTATTAATGTAAACCTAACCAGGCTAAGGGTATAGGGTGCTATATTAGGGTATAGGGTTCTATATTAGGGTATAGGGTTCTATATTAGGGTATAGGGTGCTATATTAGGGTATAGGGTGCTATATTAGGGTATAGGGTTCTATATTAGGGTATAGGGTGCTATATTAGGGTATAGGGTGCTATATTAGGGTATAGGGTGCTATATTAGGGTATAGGGTTCTATATTAGGGTATAGGGTGCTATATTAGGGTATAGGGTGCTATATTAGGGTATAGGGTGCTATATTAGGGTATAGGGTGCTATATAGGGAATAGTTTATTATATAGGGAATAGGGTGCTATATAGGGAATAGGGTGCTATATAGGGAATAGGGTGCTATATAGGGAATAGGGTGCTATATAGGGAGTAGTGTGCTATATAGGGAATAGGGTGCTATATAGGGAATAGGGTGCTATATAGGGAATAGGGTGCTATATAGGGAATAGGGTGCTATAAATAGGGAATAGGGTGCTATATAGGGAATAGGGTGCTATATAGGGAATAGGGTGCTATATAGGGAATAGGGTGCTATATTAGGGTATAGGGTGCTATATTAGGGTATAGGGTGCTATATAGGGAATAGTTTATTATATAGGGAATAGGGTGCTATATAGGGAATAGGGTGCTATATAGGGAATTAGGTGCTATATAGGGAATTGGGTGCTATATAGGGAATAGGGTGCTATATAGGGAGTAGTGTGCTATATAGGGAATAGGGTGCTATATAGGGAATAGGGTGCTATATAGGGAATAGGGTGTTATATAGGGAATAGGGTGCTATATAGGGAATAGGGTGCTATAAATAGGGAATAGGGTGCTATATAGGGAATAGGGTGCTATAAATAGGGAATAGGGTGCTATATAGGGTATAGGGTGCTATAAATAGGGAATAGGGTGCTATAAATAGGGAATAGGGTGCTATAAATAGGGAATAGGGTGCTATATAGGGAATAGGGTGCTATATAGGGAATAGGGTGCTATAATAGGGAATAGGGTGCTATAAATAGGGAATAGGGTGCTATATAGGGAATAGGGTGCTATATTAGGGAATAGGGTGCTATATAGGGAATAGGGTGCTATATAGGGAATAGGGTGCTATATAGGGAATAGGGTGCTATATAGGGAATAGGGTGCTATATTAGGGTATAGGGTGCTATATTAGGGAATAGGGTGCTATATAGGGAATAGGGTGCTATATAGGGAATAGGGTGCTATATAGGGAATAGGGTGCTATATAGGGAATTAGGTGCTATATAGGGAATAGGGTGCTATATAGGGAATTGGGTGCTATATTAGGGTATAGGCTGTTATATTAGGGTATAGGGTGCTATATAGGGAATATGGTGCTATATAGGAATAGGGTGCTATATAGGGAATAGGGTGCTATATAGGGAATAGGGTGCTATATAGGGAATAGTTTATTATATAGGGAATAGGGTGCTATATAGGGAATAGTTTATTATATAGGGAACAGGGTGCTATATAGGGAATAGGGTGCTATATAGGGAATAGGGTGATATATAGGGAATAGGGTGCTATATAGGGAATAGTTTATTATATAGGGAATAGGGTGCTATATAGGGAATAGGGTGCTATATAGGGAATAAGTACTATAATAGAGAATAGGGTGCTATATAGGGAATAGGTTATTATATAGGGAATAGGGTGCTATATAGGAAATAGGGTACTATATAGGGAATAGGGTGCTATATAGGGAATAGGTTATTATATAGGGAATAGTGTGCTATATAGGGAATAGGGTGCTATATAGGAAATAGGGTGCTATATAGGGAATAGGGTGCTATATAGGGAATAGGTTATTATATAGGGAATAGGGTGCTATATAGGGAATAGTTTATTATATAGGGAATAGGGTGCTATATAGGGAATAGGGTGCTATATAGGGAATAGGGTGCTATATAGGGAAAAGGTTATTATATAGGGAATAGGGTGCTATATAGGGAATAGGGTGCTATATAGGGAATAGGTTATTATATAGGGAATAGGGTGCTATATAGGGAATAGGGTGCTATATAGGGAATAGGGTGCCACTTCAGACGCATCCAGTGACTGAGGCTGTTTCCAGGACAACATTAACTTCATGACACTGTTTCTTTCACTGATGGAACACCAACAACCACGTAAATCATTGAGAAACCAGGCAATGTAAACTCTAATAACAGACTGTAATAACACACTGGTTATCTCACAAGGAGCAGACGGATAATTTTCATTAAAGATGATGATAATGGAATAGGAAACTTACTCACAAGTTGGACTGCAATCCCCTTCTGGTGGCTGGTGGTGGTACAGTATATTTTAGACACTGTAAGAAGATATGAATAATAGTTATTTTAACTCATATAACCTGTTTCAAAATAGAAGAAACATGCTTCAGATATACAGTACCAGTCACTGTATAGTTTGGACACACCTACTCATTCAAGGGTTTTTCTTTATTTAATTTTTTTACTATATTCTACATTGTAGAACTATGAAATAACACATATGGAATCATGTAGTAACCAAAAAAAGTGTTAAACAAATCAAATTATATTTTAGATTTTAGATTCTTCAAAGTAGCCACCCTTTGCCTTGACGACAGCTTTGCACACTCTTGGTATGCTCTCAACCAGCTTCATGAGGAATGATTTTCCAACAGTCTTGAAGGAGTTCCCACATATGCTGAGCACTTGTTGGCTGCTTTTCCTTCACTCTGAGGTCCAACTCATCCCAAACCATCTCTATTGGGTTGAGGTCGGGTGATTGTGGAGGCCAGGTCATCTGATGCAGCACTGTCCTTGGTCAAATAACCCTTACACAGCCTAGAGGTGTGTTTTGGATCACTGTCCTGTTGAAGAACAAATGATAGTCCCACTAAGCCCAAACCAGATGGGATAGCGTATCGCTGTGGTAGCCATGCTGGTTAAGTGTGCCTGGAATTCTAAATGAATCACAGACAGCAATGCACCCGCACGCCACCACACCTCCTCCTCCATGCTTCACGGTGGGAACCACACATGCAGAGATCATTCGTTCACCTACTCTGCGTCTCTCAAAGACACGGCGGTCGGAACCAAAAATCTCACATTTGGACAAATCAGACCAAAGGACAGATTTCCACCGGTCTAATGTCCATTGCTCGTGTTTCTTGGCCCAAGCAAGTCTATTCTTCTTATTAGTGTCCTTGAGTAGTGGTTTCTTTGCAGCAATTCGACCACAAAAGCCTGATTCCTCTGAACAGTTGATGTTGAGATGTGTCTGTTACTTGAACTCTGTGAAGCATTTATTTGGGCTGTAATTTCTAAGGCTGGTAACTCTAATGAACTTATCCTCTGTAGCAGAGGTAACTCTGGGTCTTCCGTTCCTGTGGCAGTCCTCATGAGAGCCAGTTTCATCATAGCGCTTGATGGTTTTTGCGACTGCACTTGGAGAAACTTTCAAAGTTATTGAAATGTTCTAGATTGACTGACCTTCATGTCTTAAAGTAATGATGGACTGTTGTTTCTCTTTGCTTATTTGAGCTGTTCTTGCCATAATATGGACTTGGTCCAAATAGGGCTATCTTCTGTATACCACCACTACCTTGTCACAACACAACTGATTGGCTCAAATGCATTAAGAAGGAAAGAAATTCCACAAATTAACTTTTAACAAGGCACACCTGTTAATTGACAGGTGACTACCTGGTTGAGAGAATGCCTAGGTTGTGCAAAACTGTCATCAAGGCAAAGAGTAGCTACTTTGATGAATCTCAAATATAAAATATATTTAGACTTCTTTAACACTGTTTTGGTTCCAAATTTGTTATTTCATAGTTGTAAAGTCTTCACTATTATTCTACAATGTGGAAAATAGTTTAAAAAATATATGTTTAAGAAAAACCCTTGAATGAGTAGGTGTGTCTGAACTTTTGACTGTTACTGTATATATATTATTAACTTTTTAAATGATGAAGATGATGGAGATAAAGGAGGAAGAAGAGGGATGATGAGGATGATAATAATTTATCGTCATCATAAACATATAATCGAGTTATTTGCCACGAGCATGGCAGTGAGTTCACATGCAACTTCAAATGCATAAACGGAAATGTCAGCCTGTCTGTGTGAACTTGAGTGGGCTGCTAGTCTGTTAACTGTAGCCTACAAAAGCAATGTGAAACAATACTATGCATTTCACATATTATTTTTTCAACACAAATAAAATCACCAAGAAAACTAAAACAAAACGTTCTCCCCTCATACAAAAGAATGTCTTTCAATTCCGCTTTCTGTTCTACATACTGCTGATAGCCCACAATGCTGTAGTGTATAACAAACTTAATGTTACATAACGTTGAACCTCGCAGCGGGGATTGCTTGTGGTTGATATTAACTTTCACCGTCTCCTTACATCGTAACAGCGAGAAATGAATTCTCGGACATGGCAGAATCTATTCTATAGTAGTGTTCAAGGCAAGCTGCAAGCGATATTCATTCGCTACGTTGTACCGTTTGACAAAGAGGTTGTAACAATATAACAACAAAAGAGTTGTTGTGCAAAATCCACGAGAAAAAGTTACAATATAAGTGCTTGTATAATGCGTCTAGTCTAGTGCGTTACACGGAAACTAGTCAAATAAAGTTGTTGT
>NC_042991.1:37752084-37792084 GCF_901001165.1 Salmo trutta
TGCATACATTTCATACAATTTCATACATTTCATACATTTTTTTTTTCCCTGTACTGGCCCCCCGTGGGAATCGAACCCACAACCCTGGCGTTGCAAACACCATGCTCTACCAACTGAGCTACAGGGAAGGCCAAAATTCAAGAAAGCGTACAGTATTATATTGAGCCATTATTGCACGCAACTTCCTTCCATCTCATATTGCTCAAATAAACAGCAAACCTGGTTTAAAAAACAGATAAAGCAACACCTCATGGCACAACGCCTCTCCCGTTTGACCCAGATAGTTTGTGTGTATGTATTGATATGTAGGCCTACATGTGCCTTTTGTATTGAAAAAAATATATATATATATATTATTTAGTTCTGTCCTTGAGCTGTTGTCGATTCATGTTCTGTATTATGTCATGTCTCATGTTGTGTGTGGAGCCCAGGATGAGAAGCTGCTGCTATAGTTAATGGGGATCCTGATAAACCCCAGGATGAGTAGCTGCTGCTATAGTTAATGGGGATCCTGATAAACCCCAGGATGAGTAGCTGCTGCTATAGTTAATGGGGATCCTGATAAACCCCAGGATGAGTAGCTGCTGCTATAGTTAATGGGGATCCTGATAAACCCCAGGATGAGTAGCTGCTGCTATAGTTAATGGGGATCCTGATAAACCCCAGGATGAGTAGCTGCTGCTATAGTTAATGGGGATCCTGATAAACCCCAGGATGAGTAGCTGCTGCTATAGTTAATGGGGATCCTGATAAACCCCAGGATGAGTAGCTGCTGCTATAGTTAATGGGGATCCTGATAAAATACCTAATACCAGTTCTTTCATTGTTCCCCTCTAAGCAGGGTCTGATTTAGACCTGGGACACCAGGTGGGTGATTCCCCTCTAATCAGGGTCTGATTTAGACCTGGGACACCAGGTGATTGATTCCCCTCTAATCAGGGTCTGATTTAGACCTGGGACACCAGGTGAGTGATTCCCCTCTAATCAGGGTCTGATTTAGACCTGGGACACCAGGTGGGTGATTCCCCTCTAATCAGGGTCTGATTTAGACCTGGGACACCAGGTGGGTGATTCCCCTCTAATCAGGGTCTGATTTAGACCTGGGACACCAGGTGGGTGATTCCCCTCCTACCAGGGACTGATTTAGACCTGGGACACCAGGTGGGTGATTCCCCTCTAATCAGGGTCTGATTTAGACCTGGGACATCAGGTGGGTGATTCCCCTCCTACCAGGGTCTGATTTATACCTGGGACACCAGGTGGGTGTAATTAATTATCAGGTAGAACAGAAAACTAGCAGGCTCCGGACCTCGTAGGGTAAGAGTTGAATACCCCTGCCCTAAATAGTGCTCATACCCTTGCCCTACACTACTTTTGACCAGGGCCCATAGGGTAGTATTTTGGTATTTTATCAGGATCCCCATTAGCTGTTGCAAAAGCAGCAGCTACTCTTCCTGGGGTTCCACACAAAACATGAAACATAATACAGAACATCAATAGACAAGAACAGCTTTAAGACAGAACTACATTAAAAAAAATGAAAAGGCACACGTAGCCTACATATTAATACATACCCACAAACTATCCAGGTCAAATAGGGGAGAGGCGTTGTGCTGCGAGGTGTTGCTATATCTGTTTTTTTAAACATTTAGTGCACTATATAGGGAACAATGTATTCTGTGTGGGTGGGAGTGTAACATCAATCTAAGAAATTGAAAGTGAAATGGCAGTTTACTTCAGGAAATGTACCCTTATTATTGACTGGCTTTTAAATGTACATACATTTATAAAATATTCGCTCAAACATTCTATTGAATAAGTCGTTATTATAACAGTATTTACTAAAACATGTAATAGTTCCCAAGGCATGTGCCCCCTGCCAAGCAGACTGAAATAAAAAATGAGTCAGCATAGGACATGGTACTCCTGCAAGCTGCATTAATGCAAACAGCCATGGCAAAGATTCAATATGGCCGACTATATGTATCTGTATATAATCCTGAGGGGAATGCCCTGTAACACACAACTCCAGTCCAGACACTTCTCTTCTCTGACTCACTGTCTGTCTATCGTATCATCAGACAGATGGACATCATATCTTCCATAATAATCCTTCCTTCCTTTTTTTTTCTCCCCCTCCCTCCCTCCCGTTAAAAGAATCCCAGACAGTCTTGTCAATCACGTCAACACATCTGTCTGTCTTCGCAGTTAAGGATGAGTCTTCTCAGATATTTTTATTTCAGTCTATGGCTGGCACTATTAACAGCAGTTCTATATCTGACCATTATTAGAAGTTACATGGTGACAAATGTTTAAATCTAATATAATATTAAGGAACTGAGACTAAGTATTTGGATAACAGTAGTCCCAAAAATATATAAGATGTTGAAACCTATCAAGGATTCATGGGCACCCTTCTACCTTAATTTGACACAGTAAAGGATAGAAATATAGATGTGCTGAATAAATGGAAAAATATCTGAATTTGCCCCCCCGTCCCCCGTCCCCCCCAAAACATGTTTAGTGCGTGACGCCCCAGAATCTATTCAACAGGTTAGATAGTTACCATGGCTGCAGTACTGGGAGAAACAGATGGCCGTGTTTGTCCCATCCACCTATGCCTTTAAGTCTCCTAACAGTCAACTGATGCTTTGATTTAATGGGGGCCATAAATATGTCCTCTTGAGGTGTAACTGGGATACAGAAATGTTTTACATGTAGCTTACGACAACAAAGATATTCTATTGCTCTGCCTATTCCTCTGTGCTTACGATCATCTGATTCCATATACAAACTAATTCCACCAACAACACAAGGTTGCTTTTGCCCCCTCCGTGTTCTCAGAGCTGTGGCGTCACCGGCGTCAGGAGACCATGCCTTCCAAACTTATCCCTGCAAATATAGCACATCCTTAGGAATATCACAGAGAGGGGATAGGAGACCGATCATGAGGAATAGGAAGGGGGAGATCGTACCCTTAGGAAAAATGAGCACACGATTCCAGTAAGATAGGACTGTATGTAAGACGAGTATGAAACTATTGAGAGACCTGTATGGAATTCCAGGTGCATTATGTAACACAAACATATCCACCTGGAAATAGCCCCCAAATGTCTTTGATATATTTGTACTATATTAGTACATAGAAAACTGTTTCAAATATGATTTATGAAGCATAGGTATCAATGTATACAAATGTAGGCCTACATTTTGTTTTGTGGACTCCTTTTAAGATAAAGGACAACATGCAAAAAAAATACACATCAGGTTATTGTATGAGTTAACGTATTAAAACAAAAATGGATACATCACTATACAGAATACTGTATTGAATGGAAGGAAACGTAATATACAATACTCTATCATATGGAAGGATAATATAGAATACTGTATCGTATGGAAGGATAATATAGAATACTGTATCATATGGAAGGATAATATAGAATACTGTATCGTATGGAAGGATAATATAGAATACTGTATCATATGGAAGGATAATATAGAATACTGTATCATATGGAAGGATAATATAGAATACTGTATCGTATGGAAGGATAATATAGAATACTCTATCATATGGAAGGATAATATAGAATATTGTATCATATGGAAGGATAATATAGAATACTGTAGCGTATGGAAGGATAATATAGAATACTGTAGCGTATGGAAGGATAATATAGAATATTGTATCATATGGAAGGATAATATAGAATACTGTATCATATGGAAGGATAATATAGAATACTGTAGCGTATGGAAGGATAATATAGAATATTGTATCATATGGAAGGATTATATAGAATACTGTATCATATGGAAGGATAATATAGAATACTGTATCGTATGGAAGGATAATATAGAATACTCTATCATATGGAAGGATAATATAGAATACTGTATCATATGGAAGGATAATATAGAATACTGTATCGTATGGAAGGATAATATAGAATACTCTATCATATGGAAGGATAATATAGAATACTGTATCATATGGAAGGATAATATAGAATACTCTACCGTATGGAAGGATAATATAGAATATTGTATCATATGGAAGGATAATATAGAATACTGTAGCGTATGGAAGGATAATATAGAATACTGTATCATATGGAAGGATAATATAGAATACTCTATCATATGGAAGGATAATATAGAATACTCTATCATATGGAAGGATAATATAGAATACTGTATCATATGGAAGGATAATATAGAATACTGTATCATATGGAAGGATAATATAGAATACTCTATCATATGGAAGGATAATATAGAATACTCTATCATATGGAAGGATAATATAGAATACTGTATCATATGGAAGGATAATATAGAATACTCTATCATATGGAAGGATTATATAGAATATTGTATCATATGGAAGGATAATATAGAATACTCTATCATATGGAAGGATAATATAGAATACTGTATCATATGGAAGGATAATATAGAATACTCTATCATATGGAAGGATAATATAGAATACTCTATTGTATGGAAGGATAATATAGAATATTGTATCATATGGAAGGATAATATAGAATACTGTATCATATGGAAGGATAATATAGAATACTCTACCGTATGGAAGGATAATATAGAATATTGTATCATATGGAAGGATAATATAGAATACTCTATCATATGGAAGGATTATATAGAATATTGTATCATATGGAAGGATAATATAGAATACTCTATCATATGGAAGGATAATATAGAATACTCTATTGTATGGAAGGATAATATAGAATATTGTATCATATGGAAGGATAATATAGAATACTGTATCATATGGAAGGATAATATAGAATATTGTATCATATGGAAGGATAATATAGAATACTGTAGCGTATGGAAGGATAATATAGAATACTCTATCATATGGAAGGATAATATAGAATACTGTAGCGTATGGAAGGATAATATAGAATACTCTACCGTATGGAAGGATAATATAGAATACTGTAGCGTATGGAAGGATAATATAGAATACTCTATCATATGGAAGGATAATATAGAATACTGTAGCGTATGGAAGGATAATATAGAATACTGTATCATATGGAAGGATAATATAGAATACTGTATCATATGGAAGGATAATATAGAATACTGTATCATATGGAAGGATTATATAGAATACTGTATCATATGGAAGGATAATATAGAATACTGTATCATATGGAAGGATTATATAGAATATTGTATCATATGGAAGGATAATATAGAATACTCTATCATATGGAAGGATAATATAGAATACTCTATTGTATGGAAGGATAATATAGAATATTGTATCATATGGAAGGATAATATAGAATACTGTATCATATGGAAGGATAATATAGAATACTCTACCGTATGGAAGGATAATATAGAATACTGTAGCGTATGGAAGGATAATATAGAATACTGTAGCGTATGGAAGGATAATATAGAATCCTGTATCGTATGGAAGGATAATATAGAATACTCTATCATATGGAAGGATTATATAGAATATTGTATCATATGGAAGGATAATATAGAATACTCTATCATATGGAAGGATAATATAGAATACTCTATTGTATGGAAGGATAATATAGAATACTCTATTGTATGGAAGGATAATATAGAATATTGTATCATATGGAAGGATAATATAGAATACTGTACCGTATGGAAGGATAATATAGAATACTGTAGCGTATGGAAGGATAATATAGAATACTGTATCGTATGGAAGGATAATATAGAATACTGTAGCGTATGGAAGGATAATATAGCATCCTATCATGTTTTATCATATTTGTACTGTGTACAGTAAGTGACTACACCTCAGCAATTTATAACAATTTTTTGCCTGAAAAGTGAAATTGTAACCTTTCTTGGAGTATGCAGCATTACTAGTTATTGTTTATGGCCCACTCGTGATAAATAATTACTTTTGGGGATTACTTAGATAACATTTTCAATTACAGTTAGTTACATTTAAGAGGTACACTATATAAATATAAAGCATGTGGACGGACACCCCTTCAGATTAGTGGATTTGGCTATTTCAGCCACACCCTCTGCTGACAGGTGTATAAAATCGAGCGCAATCTCCGTAGACAAGCATTGGCAGTAGAATGGCCTTACTGAAGAGCTCAGTGACTTTCAACGTGGCATCGTCATAGAATGCCACCTTTCCAACAAGTCAGTTCATCAAATTTCTGCCCTGCTAGAGCTGCCCCCCGGTCAACTGTAAGTGCTGTTATTGTGAAGTGGAAACATCTAGGAACAACTACACTTAAAATAAGGTCTGTGTTTCGTGTAGGCTTACTCTGGCATGACATATCGATAACCTTGTAAATCTCTCTAGGACAAGGTGGCATTTATCAATATGTTTGATAAAAAGTAACCTTGTCCGAGAGATTTACATGGTTATCAAAACGTCACGCCAGGGTTAAGCCTACACGAAACACAGCTCTTATTTTCAGAGTTTCTAAAATCCTCTATGGGGAAAAAATGAATGGTGGAAAAAACGATTAGAACCATTTCCCTGTTTGACCGCTAGGTTTTATGGGTATTATGACATCCCCACTATGGGGCTGTAATGTCTCAAGGCTTAAAAAGCCTTATTTAACCTGTCTCCTCCCCTTCATCTACACTGAACAAAGTGGATTTAACAGGTGACATCCATAAGGGATCATAGCTTTCACCTACATTCACCTGGTCAGTTATGAAAAGAGCAGTTGTTCTTATTGTTTTGTACAGTCAGTGTAATTTGACGGTTAGGTTTTCATTTTGGTTCACGTTTACGTAAGGCCTCCTGATTAGATAGGTCTAACAACACGCACAGAATGTGAATGTCAAGAGAGAGAATCCCCTCTTTACAGCTCCCTCTACTGCTCACATATGAGGCTAACTGAATGAGAAAATGCCCACGCTCACACGAGTACCCGCACTTACACACACACACACAATTGAATGGCATATAGCCTACCACATACACATCATTTTTAGCAGAAGAAATAAATCCCCAATCATACAGTGAGATGTTTGCCACTGGAATGGGCTTCAGAAACGTGATTAAAGATGAAGTCTTGTCACTCTATTGAATAATTTCTCAGGTCAGCAGGATTTCGTGCACAGCATGACTGTCTTTTGGCACAAATACCATGTTGCTCTATGTACACATGAATACGCTTTCTTAAATCCTAGAGTAAACTCCTATTGGATATGACGCTTTCTTTAATCCTAGAGTCTGCAGAAGAACTGAACACGATGTATGCCATCATGCGATGTCGTTTATTGAAGGATAATAAGAATATAGATGCATAATGCAAACTGATATATATATATATGGCAGAAATATGCATTCTTTTTATTTAGGAAAAAAAGTCCTGTGATCTTTCTGATGCTGTCTGTAGGCTACATGGCAAGCCAAGTGGCAATTCTGAGGCAATTTTAGAACTGAATACGCTATTATATTCTAGCATCAAGACTAGAATAGGCAATGGGTAGGATCGGGAAGCATGCTGTTATGCATAGACAAGAAGATAAACTGATAATAAACGTGCCACAGCATGACAACTGGCAATGTAACATTAATTTGAATGAGCACTACTACTATTACGATGGAATTCCTGGAGCGAAGGACTGTTTGTTTTCTCGACAACATCGGTCCTCTCGGGGTTCCCACTCTGCCTGCACCGCCTGGTCTTTTTCCGGGAAAAATCTTCCAGCTCGAAAGCCAACACCTCTCCGTAACGTCTCCATGGAAACGAAACATCTGAAATCTCCAAATATGGACATGGAAGTGCGACGCAATCGCGTATAGTGCAAACACGTCGTGACGTAAAAAAATTAAATAAAAAATAAAAATAATACTGCAACTGGCACACTGGTCATTGTCTTGATGGGATACATTTTTTTTTTTGTCAAATTAAACGTTGAAAGTTTTTAGCTAACCCTAACCCTAACTCTCCTAATTTGCTATGTTAATTATCTTAACCGGCTGCCAAAAGGAAAAGTTGACTAAAGCAGTTTCCCCTTCTAGTCTAACCCGGCACGCTTTGCGCGGTGTGCATTTCTGATTTTACCTTGACGGTGAGAATATTGGCAAGAGATTAACGATAATAAATAATTAACGTGATCTTGTTGTTTCGCCATCATTAAAAAGCCCTCATTAAAAAAAGTCTGTCCTTGATAAAAATTTATTTATAAAGTTCAAGACTAGAACAATTTATGGAAAGAGCATTTGACATAGCTGTAGGCTTTTCAAATGTCTATCATGGTCTATTTTGGTTCAAATATCATTATTCACGACGTAAACAAATAGCCCATACACACGAATGTAATGTATTCCATTAAAATAGTCAACAAAAAGATATGTCAATGGTATATTTAAGCAATAATACCTGAGAACCCGGGAATTATAGGTTGACAACTTCCGAGAAGGGCTGTTCTGAGGCCGGAGGTGATACAGGCCTTAGGTGGAGTTGTCACGAATATTCCCGTGTTCGAGGATTATTTATTTTATTATTTATTTATTTACATTATTTATTTTCTATAACGGTTGTCATCATATTGATAAAAAAATATATATATATATTTTCACGAGTAAATTATTATTTGTATTATGAAGTTGCTACCCAAACGGTCTGGTTTTAGTTATTTCATTTTATACAAGGGGTGGGTCTAATCCTGAATGCTGATTGGTTAAACCCGCATTCCAGCCTGGTCTGTTCCACAAATTACCACCGGCTAAATCTATGACGTTAAAATGCCTTTTTACTCTGTTCCATCTGACTGCGCATTCCACTGTCTCATCAACCCAGCCAGGCACTTTATAACCTTTATCTCCACTATTAAAAGCATCTAGACATTATCTACCATTTCTTTTAGACTAACATTTCGTTTTCAACAGTACAGATTTGTATAAACCTTGCTGTCTGTCTCTCTGACATTTGCAACATTGATTCAATATTCAAATTCGATCTCCAGCTGTCCCATAGTAATAAACATTTCTGGATTAGGAAGGAAGGCAGGCAGGCAGCGTTTCTCAACCAAATCATGAATCAGCTGGCATCATTTTTTATGGATATATACAAAGAAATGTCCATTGAAAAAGATAAAACGGAACAAAGTGTAGTTAGTTTGTCTTTCCAGCTTCAGTTGAAGTGATTGTGTTAGCTGTGTTGTTGGCTAGCTCATCTAAACAAGTGTCCTGAGGAGAGATCACATTTTCTAAGCCTTGGCAAAATCGCCTCATTAGCTCATTGTTATGGACGTATCCAAATAAATGTCACTAGAAAACACCTTAAACAAATGCAGCTACTTTGCTGTTATTCTGGCTGCACGTTTTGACGTGACTGTAAATTAGCCATAGCTGGCTAGCTAGCAAACAAGGGACAAGAACGTTGCCAGCCAGTATGGCAATGGAACATTTGGAACGAACGACTGGGTCTCGTCCATAGATACAGAACAAAAAGACTGAATGACTGGGTCGCATCCATAGATACAGAACAAAAAGACTCAACGACTGGGTCGCGTCCATAGATACAGAACAAAAAGACTCAACGACTGGGTTACGTCCATAGATACAGAACAAAAAGACTGAACGACTGGGTCGTGTCCATAGATACAGAACAAAAAGACTGAACGACTGGGTCGTGTCCATGTAACAGTGTAGGTTCCGTCCTTCTCCTCGCCCCAACCTGGGTTCGAACCAGGGACCCTCTGCACACATCAATAACTGACACCCACGAAGGATCATTACCCATCGCGCCACAAAAGCCACGGCCCTTGCAGCGCAAGGGGAACAACTACTTAAGGTCGCAGAGCGAGTGACGTCACCCGATTGAATCGCTATTAGCGCGCACCACCGCTAACTAACTAGCCATTTCACATCGGTTACGTCCATAGATACAGAACAAAAAGACTGAACGACCAGCGGGCTTGGGCGGCGACCCTAGATTTGTGTCGGGACTATATCTTGTGGAAGGATGAATTAGTATGAATAAATTCATCAAAATAAAGTTTTTAATTAAAATATGTCAATCATTATTTGAATATGTTTGTAACCCGTTGTATAAAAGTGATAATGCCCTCAAAGCCGTTGTTTGGAGGTTATATTGGCACGGTTTGCCGGCCCTCGGGCCTAACAACAGCCGTGCCAATATATCCCACAAACACCGGCTTTGAGGGCATTATCACTTAAATATTTTTGATCCAGTCGTTAATTCGAATCATTCTATTCATTCAACGTTGCTATGCTAAACAAATCATTGGCATGTAGCTAGCTCCAAAAATGAGCAGAATCAATAACGGTTCTTCTAAGATTCTTAAAATTCCCTGAATCAAATCAAATCAAATCAAATGTATTTATATAGCCCTTCATACATCAGCTGATGTCACAAAGTGCTGTACAGAAACCCAGCCTAAAACCCCAAACAGCAAGCAATGCATGTGAAAGAAGCACGGTGGCTAGGAAAAACTCCCTAGGAAAAACTCCCTAGAAAGGCCAAAAACCTAGGAAGAAACCTAGAGAGGAACCAGGCTATGAGGGGTGGCCAGTCCTCTTCTGGCTGTGCCGGGTGGATATTATAACAGAACATGGTCAAGATGTCAAAATGTTCATAAATGACCAGCATGGTCAAATAATAATAATCATAGTAGTTGTCGAGGGTGCAACAAGCACGTCCGGTGAACAGGTCAGGGTTCCGTAGCCGCAGGCAGAACAGAAGAACCCTTAGGGTTGTTACTAGTGAAAAAAAATGCCTCCCAAAGGTTCTCCCAATAACACCATAGGAGGTTGGGTTCATTGAGGAACCTCTTTAGTTCTTGGGGGTTCTTGACGGAACACCTAACCGCCCAATTGAATTTCAGACAACAGCAGCAGCACTTAACTGAACAATTTAAAGATCTCCTCAATTTAAGGTAAGGTTTCTCCCTTTATGATCTGAATTGATATTGTTTTATGATGATACCATCTATCTTTTCATATGTAAATGGTTGTGTTATTGGATACTTTCTGCCTTTTTTTTTCTAAAACAGAAAATGGGCAAAATTCAATGGATATGAGCATATTTGTGGGGCGGCAGGTACCCTAATTGTTAGAGCTTTGTACTAGTAACTGAAAGGTTGCAAGATCAAATCCCGAGCTGACAAGGTAAAAACCTGTCATTCTGCCCCTGAACAAGGCAGTTAACCCACTGTTCCTAGGCCGTCATTGAAAATAAGAATATGTTCTTAACTGGCTTGCCTAGTTAAATAAATACAAAAATGAATGTATTCAAGGCTATAGCTGCATTGGGTGCAGATGACTGGACTTCTTACTTATTTGTGTTTGTCTGCAGGTTTACTGATGGGAAGGCACACAAAAGTATGTACAATTGGTATTGGTTTGTCTCATAATGTTATGCAGACCACATGTATCATCTACAGTTCATTTGAATTGATGGTTTCTCTAAAGCCTTATAGGACTCAGTCACCGCAGCCATTTTCCTCCTCCCTTACATCTTCAATGAAGATCCCAGAGGCCTCTACACTGAGGACAAGGTATGTCTACCAGAGGCTTCTACACTGAGGACAAGGTATGTCTACCAGAGGCCTCTACACTGAGGACAAGGTATGTGTATGAAAACTGGTATCAAAAGTGAACAGTTTTGTCATTCACATAATTTCTACCCCAAAAACCAAGATATGAATCCTGTTGTGATAATAATCTATATAATTATATATCTTTGGTATTCCCAGACTTCACTCTCCCTACACCTCTGATGAATATAACAGGAAACCTGTTCAATCACCACGCACTGCAAAATAATTCTGGCTATGGATACGGAGAACATCAACACAGTAACATCAACACGCCAGAGGATAAACCTATTAGACTTGGGGATGGGAGTTTACCTCATATTTAGATTTTTTTTTTTTTATTATGCTTAGCCTGCTAAAATCATAATAAACACTAACAACTAAAATATTGTTGTTATTGTTGTTATTGTTATGCTGATTATTAAAAAGGAACCCCAAAAGTTTATTTGTGGAACCGTTAATGGGGGGTTCTTTGAAGAACTTCTAGGGATTCCTCCAGGAACCTTTTCTTTTGAGGGATATAGCAGAGATTCAACTTCATTAAATAATGATTTCATAAATATCTAATGGCCTACATAGGCAACAACTATTATTTACATTTTAGTCATTTAGCAGACGGTCTTATCCAGAGCAACTTACAGTAGTGAATGCATACATTTTTTTTCTCCGTACTGGTCCCCCGTGGGAATCAAACCCACAACCCTGGCATTGCAAACACCATACTCTACCAACTGAGCCACACGGGACTATTATGGTTGGCCAGTCTGAGCTAACCAAGCTAGTTGACGATGTTATCAGTGAAGACCTGTCCATGGTCCTTGCGCTGGTTAGTGAAAGCCTATGTTTGCCTCTTTTTTGTTGTTGACGATTTACAGTTTCTATGTTGAAATGATTTGTTTCACGTTAATTATTGGACTAGCTAGCCTACTGGCAACGGAGAGATCGCGTTTGTAAAATGATACGTCGTTGCACATGTCGTAGAGGCAGACGGTAGATTTGTAAAACTCCCTCAAAGCAAACAATCAATATCCAGGATCCAAACAACCAGTTGTATTATTTTATTTGTCTGTGTTCGATTATTTTTTTTTTGCATCTTACCAACAATTAGTCAAAACTTTTAAGGTAAAAAAATAAACTATGTCATAAAATACATCTTGATAAAATAGATGGCGCTGTGTTTTCATGGAAAACCAGAAAGAAATGTCACCTTACAGTAAAATGATGTCCACATTACTCAAACTGTAATTTCACCTGTTAATAAGACACACAATCTGATATCAGTATCCTCACAAACCACAGTCTAGTTTCACATTTATATTTAAGGATGGAAAAACAAAGATATAGCACCCTTTTTTTTAATCAAATGGTACGATTTTGCATGCATTTAATTTCGATACAAGGACAATAATAGATATCTTTTTCAAGAGGGTGAACAGCCCTCACAGGTGCACCAATATATATATAAATATATAAATATATATATAAATATATATATATATGGAAGATGTTGATACTGTTACAGACACAGTAACCATTTAATTTGGTGCTAAAGGTTAAATGTTAACAAAACATCATAACAAGCACAACAAAACATCAGGGCGGTAGATGAATAGACCATAGCTTATTGGTTCAATATCAACCTCACGGGCCGTGTTTCTCAGACACAGATTAAGCCTAGTCCTGGACTAAGAAGCACATTCAAAGGAGGAATCATCATTGAACACTGCTTTTTAATCGAAGACTTGAAGGCTTAATCTGTGTGTGGGGAAACCACCCCTATATGTATATGTCCCACCAGTCCCATAACAGTGTCACAAGGTCAACAGTGTGGGAGAGTTCAGATTACCGTTCATCAAATCAGATCTACTGCCAACACCTCCTTTGAGGGTCTCAGAGCTGGAGTTGCAACTCCTGTCCCCGCCAAAGAGTCTATCTCTGAGTAATTCAAACTAAACACAGAGCGGTAACCGCTACAGGTAGGACTGTCACTGGAAGTCATCATCGTAGGGGTACAGAGGGGCTCCAGATTGTTGGCCACCGACTTGTACAGGGTCTCCCAGTCTGAGAGGCAGAAGGGGCCCCCGAGGAGGTCGATGTCGGGGACGGACGGGGCGGTCTCAGGAGCCACAGCCATGTTGAGTTCCAGGCTAGGGACCAGGTTGTCTAAGTCATCCTGGTCGAAGTTTAGGTCCTCCATGGGTTCTTCCTCAGCGCTGGAGCACAGCAGGATGTTGGAGTTACCCAAGATGGCCGACGCAGAGATGGAGATGCTCGAGGGGACCACAACAGTTTCCATGTCCTGAAGCGAAGGAGTGTCGGACACAGTCACTAGTGTTGCATTTCCCTCTGGGAGTTGGAGTTTGTCTTCGTTCTCCAAGATGGAGAGCAGTTGGGGGGAATCCGGAGGGTCCTGAAGCATGCGGTCAATGTCATCGTCGATGTCTTCTTCCACGTCGTCTTCAGCGGCGGCTAGTTTGCAGGCTGACTGGTGGGCGGATAGGATCTGTTCCAGACTCTCTTTCTCTTTCAGGAGGTTGGCTATCTCTGTCTGCAAGGCCTCTTTGTCCTCTTCAAGCTGATCAGTTTCCTATAAGGAGAGAACCACACATTAAGACATTACCATGTTTATGAAATGCCAGTTTAAAAAAAAAAGATACTTGGTCTAGTAAGAAGTATGGAGAGCATCAATCACTTTGGGTAAAAAAAAATGTTTTTAAAACATTGCAAATCCATTCTGCTAAGCATCTCCACATGACATTTTCACATGAGAACAAAGTGTATTTACGGCTTGCAGGGTGTCAGTAAGCTCCCTCCGTCTGTTGCGACACTTGGCCGCGGCGACTTTATTTCTCTCTCTCCTGATCTTCCTCCTCTCATCCTCTTCTGATGTAGCCTGGACCAGTCACAACACAAGAGAACCCTCTAAATGCATAAGGAATCTTGCCATTGCATCACTTTGCCCTTATTAAGGCTAATTCAATATTTGGCAAAGGGTAGCCATAAAATAGCCTATACATCTTTTAATGCAGTGTCAGAAAATATACCATGGTTGCTGACTGTAGACTTTCCTTGGCTACACATTGAGTGAGTAACCAGCTCGATATTAGACCTATAGAACACTGTGTGTATGCTGCACCATTGGCACAGTCTGTCCGGTCACGTGCACACACACACACACACACACACACACACACACACACAGCACATTAGACCATTCAGGACGGCATAGTAAAAAATTATATCGAAATTGTCCATGATATATAACACAGCTTACCTGGTTTTTCCCTTTCTTGCTGGTGGATTGTTCCTTGCTCCCTCCCGCTCTTGAAGATGACTGAGTTGCGCCATGAGCTCTTGTAGGCTTTGCGCTGCTGGAGGGGGAGGAGGGGGAGGAGAGGGAGGAGAGGGAGGCAGATGCTGAGATGACGGTGGTCGGTTGGACCCTCCACTGCAGATCCGAGAAGGCTGAGATTGCAGTCACTGTAGGAACAAAGGGAGACTGCCGTGGACAGTCTGTTTCACCGCAGACATTCTGCAAAAACAACACAAGGAATGTTGAATTGATTAAATCGAATAGACTAGGATGACATACGTGGTTGACCTTTCTAAAAAGGGCGTGATGTGCATCAATGATTTAGTTATAGCACAATTGATGGTGTATCTATAGCTAATTATGTACTAATTTACAACATCAATAATTAGGGTTTGATGTCACGCAATTTTTATTTTATTTTATGATTCAGGGGAAAAACCCATTGAGGCCAGGGGCTCATTCACAGTAAGACAACCGTAAAAAAAATCGATAGTCCATCTCATGATGCCAATAAAAGCTAAACCAATCATCATCATCATAAACCATCGTCATCACCATCTTCGTGATGATCACCATCCTCATCATCTATTGGCATGATGGCATCAGTCAAGTCTTCAATTATCATTTGGTAAACATGGACCGCCTATATACCGCTCCAGGAATGTCAGGAATTTGAAGGTGATCAGCCAACAGTCTGACGACGGTGGCGTGTAGGCAGGCCTATATGGTACCTACTCAATAAGGGCTTTTTCAACATGCCATAAACATCTGGATAGGCTGTGTGTCGCAGTAAAGGAGCTAACATTGGAGCCCTGCATAATTTCTATCACGAGCGGTTCACGGTCTAGTAGGCAAATAGGCTGCAGATTCAGAATCACTCTAAATTAATATGCAATAAAAAAATATATATATATATAAAAATGAAACGTAATGCAACACAGACACAATGAACATTTCCAAATAATCCTCCAACGCAGTTCCATGTAGATTTTTTTTTTTTTTTTCTAATATGAATCCATTCGTACCTGAGACGTGCTGCTGTCTACTGATGATGCGCTCGTGAGTGAGCTCGGAGACCGCTGACTGCACGCGGGTATGTCTCCGGTAGGCGATGCTAAACTGCTGCTTCTCGTGCTGCTGCTGCTGCTGCTGCTGCTGGACGAGCTCGAGACATTGTAGTTTGGGCTCGAGTCTGGATACATGATGATGTGTATCAATAAAGCATAAAAACAAATCGCTATTCCTCCTATATTATAGGTTATTATCGACCGTGCTGCTGTTCTATCGCCTCTGTGCATCACTTTTTTTCTGGGTTCTTTAACGTGAATGGTAGTTGGTGCAGATAGTACAGCGCGCCTCCTTTTATAGTGAGCTGGAATTTTATGAATGAAATCTGTGTGGAGAGAACGTACCATTCCACAAAGAGAGAAGGGTGTTGTTGGGTAGAATCAACAGGCTTGTTTTTTTTTTATCAATGGAGCAAGCAATATTAACTATAAATTTTTAACTGAGAGTTGAGAGCAGTCTAACTGTTATCCAAATGAATTAGGCACATTATTAAAATATGACCAAATGTTTACATATTAAGCACCCCTCTTCAAGAAATGGATACTTACATTGTAACCACAGCCAACGTATTATCAATGATCTACGTCACATCATATAGCAAGCTACAGTATGCAGCATTTGCATTAGGCACGTTGTAGCCTACGTTCCTTTTGTAAAAAAAAATCTAAAAAAAACATTGTTTCGTAATACACACATGGCCACGTTTCAGATCATACACTGAACACATATGTAACCACGCTATATATAGCCTATATCTCTAGGCTGTTCCTATGGAAAACATGTCGAATGAAATCGTCTGCCAATCGTATCATTTCATATACACCATCGACCTCAAATGTCCTCCAAAAACACAGCAATCTTGTGTAGGACACTATGCACACAGAATCTAGCCTTCTAATAGTTTAATACAAATGTTAGTTGTTATAATCATTTTAATAACATTGGTGTTGTTGTCTATATCTGAACAGCAGAGGGTTTTCTGCATCCACTCATAGCCTAATCATATCCGTGTTACAGATAGACATCGGTCCATGTTTTAATAGAAAGGACATTGAAAATAGATTTCTTGAAGGTTTGCCACTATACATACCTGCTACAGAGACGTCTCTCTATAATTATTTGTGAGATTATAGCTGTGATTATAATTATTACACAGGCTAAACTTGACAAATACTGCTCAAGCAACAGACTTGTCGCTGCAGCCAGAGAACCAATCAGAGAGGAGACCATTAGGCCCATATATGGAGTTTCCGTTCACAGGTCGTCTTGAGTGTTGGGCTAAGTGGACCCTTCAAACACTCCCTAGAGAAAAACTGAAATAGGCAATGAAATGAATCCGTGTCAGTCATTCTATAAAGTCCTAACTTTTTAAAAAAAATTTTTAGAATAGGCTACATGCATATTATAATGATTCAATCTTATTCTTGCAATTTTATTCTCAAGGAGATGGAGTGTATCCTGGAATACGCCTACATCCCAAATCAAATAGTACGCTATTCCTAATCTAGCCTACACTCTTAGGAAAACAAGGTGCTATCTAGAGTCTAAAAGGGTTCTTTGGCTGTCCCCATAGGAGAAACCTTTGATGAATCCTTTTTGGTTCCAGGTAGAGGTTTCTAGATGGAACCAAAAAAAAGGGTTCTACCTGGAACCAAAAAGGGTTCTACCCGGAACCAAAAAGGGTTCTACCCGGAACCAAAAAGGGTTCTACCCGGAACCAAAAAGGGTTCTACCCGGAACCAAAAAGGGTTCTCCCTGGAACCAAAAAGGGTTCTACCCGGAACCAAAAAGGGTTCTACCCGGAACCAAAAAGGGTTCTACCTGGAACCAAAAAGGGTTCTACCTAGAACCAAAAAGGGTTCTACATGGAACCAAAAAGGGTTCTCCCTGGAACCAAAAAGGGTTCTACCTGGAACCAAAAAGGGTTCTACCCGGAACCAAAAAGGGTTCTACCTAGAACCAAAAAGGGTTATCCCATGGGGACAGCAGAATAACTTTTGATCGGGGCCCATAGGATAGTAGTGTACCACTTTGTAGGGAATAGGGTGCCATTTGGGACACTTCCTTTGCTCAGATGAATGGTCTTCTTCTCAACAGCTACTTTAAGGATATTACTGGCAGCATGTTTTGCTCCCGAGTGGCACAGCGGTCTAAGGCACTGGATCTCAGTGCAAGAGGCGTCACTACAGTCCCTTGTTTGAATCCAGTCTCTATCACATCTGGATGTGATTGGGAGTCCCATAGGGCGGCGCACAATTGGCCCAGCGTTGTCCAGGTTTGGCCCGGGGGTAGGCTGTCATTATAAATAAGAATTTGTTCTTAACTGACTTGCCTAGTTGAATTAAGGTTAAATAAATAAATAAAAAATAAAAAGTAGCATAGCCAGAATCTGACTGGATCAGTGGTTGCCAAACTGTGGGTTGTGTGGGGTCCCCCCCCCCAAAAATTATTTTTCTTAAAAATTCAGTCCAGCTTTCAATTTCCTCTTGAAAGTTGTAATAGTAGAATGCACAAGGTGCAATTTAGAAATTGGGTAGTACTTCAATCCTGGAAGGGAAGCCTGAAGGAAAACGTCTGGAAACCCCTGGACTAGATGTTCATTACAATCTCTCTCTAGGCGGAACAAGGATGCCATGATAAGGACAGTGTGTAGCCGGTATGAGATATGGCTCAGAAAACGTACCTCAATCCAGGAATGGGAGATGGCAGTGTACTCCTAATTATCCCATTATCCCGACTGACAAATCAAGAGAAATACTGCTAGTTTGTGAATGATAGATCATTTGTACATTTGTTCATATCCTTTGCTAGTTAGTGAGTTATTAGTCCAGTTGTATATCATTTGTAGTCAGCAATGGGGGTGTGATTGCTTCCTACAAGAGCAGAAAATATCTGTATTTCTATACATCTTTGAAAAGGGAGTCAGGTAAAGAGATTTTTTTTTTCGTCTGAAAGGGGCAGTGTTGTATTTTGAGACAGGCTTGAATAAGCTAAGTAACCAATAGGCAGAAGGTATCATAATTTGTCTGATTCTCTGTAATAATGGTATGGAGATAATGATGCATGTTATTTAGTAAAGTGGTTTCTTGCATCAAACAACAGAATTTTCAGTCACCTCCTTGTCTGAAGGACAAATGCATAAACAGGTTAATGTCAAGCCCTGCCTGTTTTTTTCTCTCCAAAATCTCAGGGAATGTAGGCCTATATTGAAGACCACACATTGGCTGCTACTGTAGGCTGAACGATAGAACAGCTATTTCCATGTTAAAATATTATGGGATGCATTTTCTCCATTGTTTTTGATGGTAGGCCACTCTGGTAGGCCTACATTATGATCAAATAGCCACAGTAGCCGACTTGACCAATGTTAAAACGAACTTAAAGTGGGTACAGCCTCAGTGTTCACAGTAAATGCACACTGAAAGTTGCACAGAATTTTCACAATGCTCAAGTTTGCAATCAGCAGACCTGACATTTGCTCAGTGATGAAATAATTTAGAGGGAACACTGCTTGGGAGCAGCTGTTTGGGGGTTAACTGTCTTGCTCAAGGGCAGAATGGCAGATTTTTTTCACCTTGCAGGCTTGGGGATTCACACCAGCGATCTTTCGGTTACTGGCCCAATGCTCTTAACTGCTAGGCTACCTGCCAAAAGAGGGTATGCCTCACGTTTACCAGCAGCCACGTCCCCTGAATATTTACTGGTAGTTCATTAGGGTGTTTTTTCTCTCTTTCATTCTGTCACCAGGTCACGGGTCGGGTGAGGGGCATAGATATGAGGTCCAGACATAATTATACACCCCCTGAGTTCAGGTCAAGTAAATGTTTTCACTCAGGTCACTTAAGAGAAATGCTTTGAAAGGAGTTCTATGTTTAGATCCAAACGCTTATTAGGGTCTACAGATGACATCATTGGCATTTTAGGCAACAAACCAGACAGATGACAAAGTTGAGGAAACCCTTGTTGAAAGAGAAGTCAGAATACGGAACTGTTCGTGCACTGTTGAATAGAATTTAGAAGCAATTATTCAAAGGAAGGACTCATTCGATCCCGCTTACTTTTAATTTACATTTATGGAAAGGCAAATTATGATTGATTACGCTTATGGGAACGCTCACAAGGAATGCTTTTACTTATATTTTTCTATTAAAACTCACATAAAACTATTGCCAAAATTAATATATGATGACAGCAGAAAAGAAATCAAGCATTTCATATTTTGGTCAGCTACAATTAGCTTGCTCTTGTGTATAACCATTTGGTGGGAAAGTATAGCCTAACCTTGTTTAAAACCTTTTTTACAACTTCTACATATGGCTAACCACGGCAATGCTATAGCCTAAATAAACTGCATTTCACTCCAAGTTCATAACAAACATCTGAAATTGCTTTAAAATCAAGTCCGATGTTGTGTATGTCGAGTCTTGCCAATCACTCTAGCTACCTAAATAAACAATTATCAACTAACCATGCGTTACATTCCATTGGTCCGCTCTGAAAGAACCGGAGCGTCACTGACGCTAAGGGGTGGGGCGTTGCCGGGACAACAAAACAGAAACCAGGGCAACACTGCATATTTAAATACAAGGGGGAGGGGGGAGGGGAGGGAAACCCTCTTGTAATATACAGGCTACTGGTCTATGAGAGTGATGTTTTCCTTATTTAAGAATGTTTATCAAAACTTTTGCAGAATAAACCAAGTTTGTTATGAAGTCTACATGTGGGGAGGTATATTTTTTTGCAACTATTATAACTTATTCAGGACTTGTTGAGTCAAACAATAAACACGGAATTTAATCATCATATAATAATTTCATTTACATAATATATTAAATATGAGATATACAGTGCCTTCAGAAAGTATTCAGACGCCTTGACTTTTTCCACATTTTGTTAAGTTAACAGCCTTATTCTAAAACGTACTAAATTGTTTTTTTCCCCCTTCATCAATCTACACACAATACCTCATAATGATGAAGCAAAAACATGTTTTTACTTATGTAAATATTCCATTTACATTAGTATTCAGACCCTTTACTCAGTACTTTGTTGAAGCACCTTTGGCAGCGATTACAGCCTGGAGTCTTTTTGGCTATGACGCTACAAGCTTGGCACACCTGTATTTGAGGAGTTTCTCCCATTCTTCTCTGCAGATCCTCTCAAGCTCTGTCAGGTTGGACTGATAGCTGCACAGCTATTTTCAAGTCTACACAGAGATGTTGGATCGGCTTCAAGTCCAGGCTCTGGCTGGGCCACTCAAGGACATTCAGAGACTTGTCCCGAAGCCACTCCTGTGTTGTATTGGCTGTGTGCTTAGGGTCATTGTCCTGTTGGAAGGTGAACCTTCACCCCAGTCTGAGGTCCTCTGTGCTCTGGAACAGGTTTTCATCAAGGATCTCTCTGTACCTGTTGTTCCACTTACTGCCACGCCCTCCCATCACCTCACCTGGATTCCACAGGTAGGCCCAACAGGTACAAACATTACCTTAGGCCAAAGTACATGCGTAGTCTAGGAGTTGTTGTTGGCTTCAGTTCAGCAACTGTTTATTATTATACCTCTCTGTTTATGATCTGCACAATAGTTCTATAATGCCCTTATTTCTAAAGTATTCTATTCTATATGCATACAGGTTATTGGTCCATATCTACCTCCATCACTCCAGTATCCCTGTACATTGTTAATATGGTATTAGAACTGACCCTTTATATAGTCACCTTACATATCTACCTCCATCACTCCAGTATCCCTGTACATTGTTAATATGGTATTAGAACTGACCCTTTATATAGTCACCTTACATATCTACCTCCATCACTCCAGTATCCCTGTACATTGTTAATATGGTACTGACCCTGTATATAGTCACCTTACCCCTATACATATCTACCTCCATCACTCCAGTATCCCTGTACATTGTGAATATGGTACTGACCCTGTATATAGTCACCTTACCCCATACATATCTACCTCCATCACTCCAGTATCCCTGTCCCCTTCCCCCTATACATCTACCTCCATCACTCCAGTATCCCTGTACATTGTTAATATGGTACTGACCCTGTATATAGTCACCTTACCCCTATACATATCTACCTCCATCACTCCAGTATCCCTGTCCCCTTCCCCCTATACATCTACCTCCATCACTCCAGTATCCCTGTACATTGTTAATATGGTACTGACCCTGTATATAGTCACCTTACCCCTATACATATCTACCTCTACAGTATCCCTGTACATTGTTAATATGGTACTCACCCTGTATATAGTCCCCTTCCCCCTATACATCTACCACTCCAGTATCCCTGTCCATTGTTAATATGGTACTGACCCTGTATATAGTCACCTTACCCCTATACATATCTACCTCCATCACTCCAGTATCCCTGTCCCCTTCCCCCTATACATCTACCTCCATCACTCCAGTATCCCTGTACATTGTTAATATGGAACTGACCCTGTATATAGTCACCTTACCCCTATACATCTACCTCTACAGTATCCCTGTCCATTGTTAATATGGTACTGACCCTGTATATAGTCACCTTACCCCTATACATATCTACCTCTACAGTATCCCTGTCCATTGTTAATATGGTACTGACCCTGTATATAGTCACCTTATCCCTATACATATCTACCTCTACAGTATCCCTGTACATTGTTAATATGGTACTGACCCTGTATATAGTCACCTTACCCCTATACATATCTACCTCCATCACTCCAGTATCCCTGTACATTGTTAATATGGTATTGTAACTGACCCTGTATATAGTCACCTTACCCCTATACATATCTACCTCTCCAGTATCCCTGTCCATTGTTAATATGGTACTGACCCTGTATATAGTCACCTTACCCCTATACATATCTACCTCTACAGTATCCCTGTCCAGTGTTAATATGGTACTGACCCTCTATACAGCTTCTTCCTTTCTTGTGTTCTTCTCATTTCTTGTTTTTATTTCTCGTGTGTTTATGTTTTACCGTGTGTTCTTTTTTGTGCTATATTGATATTGATTACTGCATTGTTGGATTAAAAGCTGACAAGAAAGGCATTTCACTGGACTTGTGCACGTGACATTAAAACTTGCAATTAATTCTCACTTGAAACATAGTTTATGTGTTTAATAGGCTAAATTACACATTCTGTTAACATCTGACTCCAGAGTGATCTGTTCTTGCAATATGTAGTCTATGACATTGCAGATTTAGATATGATACTTTAAAAAAAAAAAAAATTTTACAAAGTAGTTTGGATGTTTTGAACTACTCAATATTATAAAAGTATTCCATATGATTTGGGTGTAGTCAGTGTATATATTTTTTTCAGAGTAACTTCACCAACACTGGTTGTCGTCACATTATAATGTTATGTTACTATCAGTAAATTATAGCAGATCTCAGGATAGTTTTGGTGTTTCCAAGCAGGGCACGCCCATTTAACAGGATACACCATATAAGGTAAATGACGTCGACGGGATCTCCTTTTGGAACATTCCATTTCTTGGGAATGGTACGTTCTAATTTAAATTTAATTTTTTATATCTTATATATTATAAACACACAACAAAACGCACGTTAAATCACATATTTTGAATTATTCTACACTATGCCAATGTGTTACGAGTGTCAAAATGAGTATTTAGTATGTTTAAAAAACGGTTGTTATGTCGCCCTGATCGTGGAGGTACGATCCATGCCTGCGTCATGAGTATTTCCTCACCAGTCCGTTGGAAAACTATAAAAACCCTGCGGACTGTCAAGAGTTGGCAGTCAAACTTTTAGCAGCTAAAAAGACAACGCAAAGATACGAAATAGACGACGACAACAACAACAAAGCCTCTCTATCAACAACAGCTAACCTGACAAAAAGGGATCACTTGACTTGGACAACTTTAGCCGACGCTTTTTTTTGTGTGGATTTTACCGAGTTTCTTCGTGATCTCTTGAAACGATGATGTACTCGGCTTTCAACACGGATTGTGACTCCTCTTCCCGGTGCAGTACCGCTTCTCCAGCTTGCGACAACCTGGCTTACTACAACTCTCCTGCGGGATCTTACTCCACTATAGGCTCTCCCCAATCTCAGGTACGTTGATCGATCAATTATGGCATATTACCTTAGTTACAATGTGATTGATAACTGTACTACTAGTCAGCGCTTGACTTGGGAAGGAGCTCATCGAGTATTGACACCTCAAATGTAATACTGTTGGAGCTCATCGGTAGCTCCTGTACTTCATATAGAATATTAGCTGGAAGGTATTGTGGAGCAATACAAACAATGAGTACCAGCAATTATTTCAGGACATGTCAAGCACTGGTACTATAGTGTATTAACATTACAGTAATCATATATATTACTGTAATTTTATTAGATAAACAATAACATCTTAGACTAGAAGTGCATGAAGTCTCCTTATAGTATAGCCTTGATGTTGACGTGTAATAAAGCATCAGACTTGCTTCTGCTCTGGCTTCATTCATATGCATGAAGGGACATGATGCTGTGCATTGCTTCAGCAGCATCACCCACCCACCCTAGTACTCTACCCTGTTTGGATAGAAATACTCCGGTACTGACTGAATTCTCTCCTCATTCTCGAACAGGACTTCACAGACCTGACTTCAGTGTCCAGTGGCTCCTTCATCCCTACTGTCACGGCCATCTCTGCCAGTCCAGACCTGCAGTGGATGGATCAGCCGCTCGTATCCTCCGTGGCCCCTTCTCACAGAGTCCATCCCTACAGTGCCAGCCCCCCAACCTACACTAGCGCCATGAGGAACAAGGGCCACAGCTCTGGGCGCAGAGCCAAAACGGAACAGGTAAATATCTTAACTGATCTTAGACCTGATCTAGAAGCATTGTATTCATTTACGATACTTTAGTTTTGAATATGGAGAATAATGCATGTTGGATTTAATGATCACATTGCATTCAAAGATGGTGGGGAATTCATTTTCTTCTGTTTTTTGTTTTTTTTCTTCTATAGCTTTCGCCTGAGGAGGAAGCGAAGAAAAGATTCCGTAGAGAGAGGAACAAGCAGGCAGCAGCTAAATGCCGCAACAGGAGGAAGGAACTCACCGACACTCTGCAGGGTGAAACCGACGAGCTGGAGGATGAAAAGTCCGCTCTCCAAAACGACATCGCCAACCTGCTCAAAGAGAAGGAGAAGTTAGAGTTTATTCTGGCAGCTCACCAGCCCATCTGCAAGATCCCCTCTGACATGGACACTGTTTTCCCCTCCCACTCCTACGGAGTCTCCATCCAGCTGTCCCCACCTCAGCCTCAAAGCATGGTCTCCAGCTCCGTCTGCTCTGCTACTCCCCTTACCTCCATTCCGTCGACCACCAGCTCCAACCTCTCCACCTCAATCTTCTCCAGCAGCCCCCTCCTTTCCACCGCCTCCGTCTCCGACGTCAAGATGGCCGACCTGGACACAGCCTGCCTGGAGGAGTCCCTGTCTCTCCTCTCCAAGACTGAGATGGAGACGGCCCGGTCGGTGCCCGAGGTCGATCTGACCAGCTCCATGTACACCCAGGACTGGGAGCCTCTCTACAGCACAGCCAATAATGACTTTGAGCCCCTGTGCACCCCTGTGGTCACCTGCACCCCAGCCTGCACCACATACACATCTTCCTTCGTCTTCAGCTATCCAGAGGCGGAGGCTTTGCCTACCTGTGGAGTAGCCCAACAGAGGGGGAGCAGCAGCAATGATCAATCCTCTGACTCCCTCAGCTCCCCTACACTCCTAGCCCTGTGAGCAGGAGAACCGTAGTCCCTCAGCTCCCCTACACTCCTAGCCCTGTGAGCAGGAGAACCGTAGTCCCTCAGCTCCCCTACACTCCTAGCCCTGTGAGCAGGAGAACCGTAGTCCCTCAGCTCCCCTACACTCCTAGCACTGTGAGCAGGAGAACCGTAGTCCCTCAGCTCCCCTACACGCCTAGCCCTGTGAGCAGGAGAACCGTAGTCCCTCAGCTCCCCTACACGCCTAGCCCTGTGAGCAGGAGAACCGTAGTCCCTCAGCTCCCCTACACGCCTAGCCCTGTGAGCAGGAGAACCGTAGTCCCTCAGCTCCCCTACACTCCTAGCCCTGTGAGCAGGAGAACCGTAGTCCCTCAGCTCCCCTACACGCCTAGCCCTGTGAGCAGGAGTGTATGTGTGTCCCAAATGACACCCTATGACCTATATATTCATTGCTTTTGATCAGGGTCTTATAAGGTGTCCCATAGGGCTCTGGTCTAAAGTAGTGCAGTATTCCCATAGGGCTCTTGTTTAAAGTATTGCATTTGGGATGCACATTCTTCCACACAACACCATTTCCTCTAGAGCACATTTAGCACTTCCTCCATGTGCAGAATGATCGCAGAGATATGGACTTGGACTCGCACAACCAGGAAGCAAAATATATTTGTTTACCTTGTTTTGTATGGACTATAATAGGCTTTTACTTGCCTCTTTCAACTATGTAGCTGATTTTAAAGCATGTTTAACTAATTAAACAATAGTTTGGGTTGACAAAATAGTTGTTGATTTTTATGGTGCTAGGTAACGAAGTTGTTGTGTTTCTGTGTTCAGAGCAATATAGTTATCTTGACCTGTTTGTTTTCTGGTTGATGGAATGTGAGCTTCTTGTATGTTTGTGATATTTAATTATAATCATGATGTGCTTGTCTAGCCATGTCTGGTTGGTCTATCCTAGTATGAAAGTTTTCTGTGAAAACGTTTTTTTTTGTTGTGAAATTTGAAATTATTTTTATACTACAGTTTTAAAAAAGGAAACAAAGCAAACTGAACCTTTTGAAAAACGTAAAAAAAATAAACTGTTGAAAGAATAAATATATTAAATTATTTATTCACGGCTCCCTTGTATTTAAAAATACACACACAGAGACATCATCAATTTTGCACTGAAATGTATAACTGGTTACACTATAGTGTAAATGGTTTTCTATAGGGGGCAGTTACACAATCGTCTAACATTGGTCCATTAATAACGTAGTGGTCTACAGCTCTACGTGCGCTGTGTATTTATTGTTCCACAGCTCTGTTGCTAAGGTTGACTTCACGTCAGAGCGCTCTGACGTCAGTGCGTGCTTTAACTGTTCTTTTTTTTTTTCTAACTTGGCAACGACGCTGCTGACGCTGTGACGTTCTTTTCCGTGCCCAAATATAGATTATTGCTGCCTCAACCAACCCGGCAGAAATTATTTGTGGAACATACTTTTTTTTTTTTTGTTGAGCATGGAAGTTCAATCGCATTGGCAATCTAATTATTTTGGCACTTTACAATCTATTTGCTCCAGCAACTTTATGTCGCTAAAATGGTAAAGATAGACGTCTTTCCTCATGCGTTAGGCTACTAGGGATAGCCTCTCTCTCTCTGGGCAGGAGATGCACACAGCAAACCGCATTTGGAGGTAATTTATTAGGAATCTAGCAAAAATAATGTCGGACCATGTAGATGGTCTATTTTCTAATATTTCTTCACTCATTTATGAAGCTCATGCTTTTTAGGCTACAGTCAGTAGGACTAAATGCACGTCTGCTTGATATAACTACAGTCTAGCCTGCTACTGTAACAGATCTATAGGTCCCAGTCAGGAACTCAACGTGCCATGTCGGATAATATTAGAGCAACCACAGCTACAGCTTTCGCATGATCAAACGACTGGATTTTAGTCTAAATCCACTTGCAGAATGTTTAGATCTATTTCTGACCCTCTTAAAGGGATTTATGTAATGTGTTGCATATAAATAAGAGGGGGCACAAGGTATGTGAGAATGGCTGGAAGTGGGTCCGGGGGGGTTATGCCCCGTTAAGAAAATTGGAGAATTTATCATTTTTCAAACATCTGAAACAGCTTTTTCCTGCAATCTAGAGCCATAATCATTATTCTTAATGCTATATATATATATATATTATTGCATATCTAAGCATACTTTTTGAGCTGTCTGTATCCTGACTTGTGGTTCTTTATTAAGAAACAAAATATGCTTCTCTGCATCTCTGCTAAAATCTGAGTAAAAGATTGAAAGGAATTTGAGTCTTATTCATTACATTTAGTTATTGCTTGCTTTTCTAAAGTCTGTCAACTTTTCCAGCAGATATGCCAGCAAAGATTTTCAGACAGTCTAGCTACTCTAATTTGTTTGATAGCCTGAAATGGTTTCTTGGTAATATGCATTTTTTTTTTGTAAACAGGACAAATCTGAGGAACACCTCAGAACAGGGCTGGAGAGCCCTGCTGTTGTAAACCTACAGGAGATTAGCTCTCCAGGAACAGGGTAGGAGAGCCCTGGTGTAAACCTACAGGACAGTAGTTCTCCAGGAACAGGGTAGGAGTGCCCTGGTGTAAACCTACAGGAGGGTAGTTCTCCAGGAACAGGGTAGGAGTGCCCTGGTGTAAACCTACAGGAGGGTAGTTCTCCAGGAACAGGGTAGGAGAGCCCTGCTGTAAACCTACAGGAGATTAGCTCTCCAGGAACAGGGTAGGAAAGCCCTGGTGTAAACCTACAGGACAGTAGTTCTCCAGTAACAGGGTTTGAGAGCCCTGGTGTAAACCTACAGGACAGTAGCTCTCCAGGAACAGGGTAGGAGAGCCCTGGTGTAAACCTACAGGACAGTAGCTCTCCGGGAACAGGGTAGGAGAGCCCTGGTCTAACATTTGAACAAGAGAAGAAAAGTTCTCAAGAAAATGGGGCTGCTGTTGGTCTATATTTGAAATGCTGCATTTGAAAGCAGAAACCTCTACACTATGTCTACTAGTCTGGGCATAATGGACAGAGTAGGACCACAGGCAGATATAACAGTGAACTAGAGTGATGGTCTGGGTAAGAAGACTTCCATTTTAAGAGCAAAGCTATGTTTTATTGCATTATTCATACACCCCACAAGACTACTCTAGTCTCCCCTGATTCGGGTCTTTTTAGGGTATACAGGCCACACAGTCTGGTCACACTGTAGAGAATGTCTCTGCATTCATATGGAAAACTAGTAACAGCGGAGAGTTACTCAAGCATTTATAAAAACCAAATAAAAGAAACTAAACAAAAGAAACAAAATCCAGAAGAAAACGGATTAGGACAGCAAAGTTGCAAGCTCAGATTGCCTCTAGAAGTCTGTACCGGGGTTGGGGTCAAATCAATTTCAATTCCAGTCAGTCAATTCAGAAAGTAAATCAAATTCCAGTTTTCCCAACTGAAAAGCATTGAAGAGAATTGGAATTTCAGTGCACATCCTGAATTGACTGGAATTTAAATGCAACTGACCCCAACCCTGGTCTCTGCCATGATGAGTAGGAGGTTGATTATGCTATACTTGACTTTGGAGTTCTGTGGCGCCAGTCCCTGTCATTACTGGCGGCAGGTAGCCTAGCAACCCTATCATTACTGGAGCCAGGTAGCCTAGCAACCCTATCATTACAGGAGCCAGGTAGCCTAGCAACCCTATCATTACAGGAGCCAGGTAGCCTAGCAACCCTAATCATTACAGGAGCCAGGTAGCCAAGCAACCCTATCATTACAGGAGCCAGGTAGCCTAGCAACCCTATCATTACAGGAGCCAGGTAGCCTAGCAATTAAGAGTGTTGGGCAAGTAACCGAAAGGTAGACTGGTTTGAATCCCATGAGTCGACTAGATAAAACATCTGCCAATGTGCCCTTGAGCAAGGCACGTATGAGAATGATGTAAATGTGAATCCCATATCATGATCCATAGGCCATAAGAGAGGAAGAGTCCGGTGGGATTTATTTATTATTCATCCTTATTTTACCAGGTAAATTGACTGAGCACATATTCTCGTTTTACAGCAGGAGGAGAGGGGATGAATGAGACAATTGGAAGCTGAGGATGATTAGGTGGCCATGATAAACCAGATTGGGAATTGAGGGCCAGATTTGGAATTGAGGGCCAGATTGGGAATTGTGTAGGTGCATAAACAACAACTATGTTAGACATATAATACCTAGGCCTATATAATACACATCTCTGTCATTGCAGCATTTCATATTACTCTCATGTACTGATGTACTCTCATCCACCCCCTTTCCTACCCCAGTACCAGCCACGTATTCAAACCCATCCGTTCATTTCCCATGGCCCCATATTTCCCTTGTACATACTTCATGGAGGCAGTTTGCTCAATGACTGTGCTCAGGAAATGCTTTGTGCGTGCTCTAGTGAACGAGAGGAGGGCGTGTCGGTGAGAGGAAGTCGGCAATCACACACTGAAAGACGCAGTGTACTGCTCTCACTGACTGTTCTGTCATAGGCACACCCTTTTGTGCAATAGTTACAAAGACATATGTTTCACAGTGGTTCTTTATTGCTTCACCTTATCTCTGTACCCTCAATGTGTATTCTTCCAAAGAAACGCACTCCGAAACTCCAGAGAAGTTTAATGATTTATTCCAACTGTTAAGGTTAAACTGAACCAATATTGATCCTATAATCTACCCTCTAACCCTGCACCGATACTGATGCTATAGGCTACCCTCTAACCCTGCACCAATATTGATGCTATAGGCTACTCGCTAACCCTGCACCGATATTGATGCTATAGGCTACCCGCTAACCCTGCACCAATATTGATGCTATAGGCAACCCGCTAACCCTGCACCGATATTGATGCTATAGGCTACCCGCTAACCCTGCACCAATATTGATGCTATAGGCTACCCTGTAACCCTGCACCGATATTGATGCTATAGGCTACCCTCTAACCCTGTACCAATGTTGATGCTATAGGCTACCCGCTAACCCTGTACCAATGATGATGCTATAGGCTACCCGCTAACCCTGTATCAATGTTGATGCTATAGGCTACCCTCTAACCCTGCACCAATATTGATGCTATAGGCTACCCTCTAACCCTGCACCAATATTGATGCTATAGGCTACCCTCTAACCCTGCACCAATATTGATGCTATAGGCTACCCGCTAACCCTGCACCAATATTGATGCTATAGGCTACCCTGTAACCCTGCACCGATATTGATGCTATAGGCTACTCTCTAACCCTGTACCAATGTTGATGCTATAGGCTACCCGCTAACCCTGTACCAATGATGATGCTATAGGCTACCCGCTAACCCTGTATCAATGTTGATGCTATAGGCTACCCTCTAACCCTGCACCAATATTGATGCTATAGGCTACCCTCTAACCCTGCACCAATATTGATGCTATAGGCTACCCTCTAACCCTGCACCAATATTGATGCTATAGGCTACCCTCTAACCCTGCACCAATATTGATGCTATAAGCTACCCGCTAACCCTGCACCAATATTGATGCTATAGGCTACTCGCTAACCCTGCACCAATATTGATGGTATAGTTTTCCCTCTAGCCGTGATGGTAAATATCTGCTCAAATCTCTTGACAGAACTCCTCAGGTTCAATCACAAGCATCCTTGTTTTGACGTATGAGAGACTAGATCTATTGACCCAATCCTCTTCATGTCGTAAGTGCTCAGTGCTCCATCAGTGTGTTATTCATCGCTCTATTAATATGCCTTGTCCTCAGCTCCATCAGTGTGTTATTCATCACTCTATTAATATGCCTTGTCCTCAGCTCCATCAGTGTGTTATGTATTCATCGCTCTATTAATATGCCTTGTCCTCATCTCCATCAGTGTGTTATGTATTCATCACTCTATTAATATGCCTTGTCCTCAGCTCCATCAGTGTGTTATTCATCACTCTATTAATATGCCTTGCCCTCAGCTCCATCAGTGTGTTATGTATTCATCGCTCTATTAATATGCCTTGTCCTCAGCTCCATCAGTGTGTTATTCATCGCTCTATTAATATGCCTTGTCCTCAGCTCCATCAGTGTGTTATGTATTCATCGCTCTATTAATATGCCTTGTCCTCAGCTCCATCAGTGTGTTATTCATCGCTCTATTAATATGCCTTGCCCTCAGCTCCATCAGTGTGTTATGTATTCATCACTCTATTAATATGCCTTGTCCTCAGCTCCATCAGTGTGTTATTCATCGCTCTATTAATATGCCTTGCCAGCCCCGAGGAGAAGGAGCGGCGGCAGTAATAGCAGGTGCTCGTCGCTTCTTTTAACATCAGCATCAACAGAAGGTAAAATTAGAACTCTCTGACGCCAACCTGCGTCGATGCTGCAACCCAGGGGAGGAAGCAGGCAGTAGCGTCTGCCTGAGAAAAAAGGAACAACATAAAAGGAGGGATAGGTGGGTGGAGGGGGAAAAGGATAAGACAAGGAGGTAGAGAGGGGGGAGAAGGAGAGAGGGGGGAAAAGGATAAGACAAGGAGGTAGAGAGGGGGGAGAAGGAGAGAGGGGGAAAAGGATAAGACAAGGAGGTAGAGAGGGGGGAGAAGGATAAGACAAGGAGGTAGAGAGGGGGGAGAAGGAGAGAGGGGGAAAAGGATAAGACAAGGAGGTAGAGAGGGGGGAGAAGGAGAGAGGGGGAAAAGGATAAGACAAGGAGGTAGAGAGGGGGGGAGAAGGAGAGAGGGGGGAAAGGATAAGACAAGGAGGTAGAGAGGGGGGAGAAGGAGAGAGGGGGAAAAGGATAAGACAAGGAGGTAGAGAGGGGGGGAGAAGGAGAGAGGGGGAAAAGGATAAGACAAGGAGGTAGAGAGGGGGGGGAGAAGGAGAGAGGGGGGAAAAGGATAAGACAAGGAGGTAGAGAGGGGGGGAGAAGGAGAGAGGGGGAAAAGGATAAGACAAGGAGGTAGAGAGGGGGGGAGAAGGAGAGAGGGGGAAAAGGATAAGACAAGGAGGTAGAGAGGGGGGGAGAAGGAGAGAGGGGGAAAAGGATAAGACAAGGAGGTAGAGAGGGGGGGAGAAGGAGAGAGGGGGAAAATGATAAGACAAGGAGGTAGAGAGGGGGGAGAAGGAGAGAGGGGGGAAAAGGATAAGACAAGGAGGTAGAGAGGGGGGGAGAAGGAGAGAGGGGGGAAAAGGATAAGACAAGGAGGTAGAGAGGGGGGGAGAAGGAGAGAGGGGGAAAAGGATAAGACAAGGAGGTAGAGAGGGGGGGAGAAGGAGAGAGGGGGAAAAGGATAAGACAAGGAGGTAGAGAGGGGGGGAGAAGGAGAGAGGGGGAAAAGGATAAGACAAGGAGGTAGAGAGGGGGGGAGAAGGAGAGAGGGGGGAAAAGGATAAGACAAGGAGGTAGAGAGGGGGGGAGAAGGAGAGAGGGGGAAAAGGATAAGACAAGGAGGTAGAGAGGAGGGGGGGGAGAAGGAGAGAGGGGGGAAAAGGATAAGACAAGGAGGTAGAGAGGGGGGGAGAAGGAGAGAGGGGGGGAAAGGATAAGACAAGGAGGTAGAGAGGGGGGAGAAGGAGAGAGGGGGAAAATGATAAGACAAGGAGGTAGAGAGGGGGGAGAAGGAGAGAGGGGGGAAAAGGATAAGACAAGGAGGTAGAGAGGGGGGGAGAAGGAGAGAGGGGGGGAAAGTAGAGAGAGATAGAAAGAGGGGTAGAGAAAAAGAGGGGGAGTAGAGAGAAATAGAAAGTGGGGTAGGGATGAGAAGAGAGAGAAGAAGGGAGAGAAAGAGAGATAGAGTGAAGTAGAGAGAGTTCAGTTCGTCTTTGTGCCACGACAACAAGCATCTCCATTTGGTTCCTCTCCATTTTCACAGTAGCTCCATCCTCATCGTTTGGTTCCTCTCAGCTCCCAGGACATTTTACATTTTAGTAATTTAGCAGACGCTCTTATCCAGAGCGACTTACAGTAGTGAATACATACATTTCATTTCATTTCATTTAATGCATTTTCTTCTTTTTTTTGGACTGGACCCCGTGGGAATCGAACCCACAACCCTGGCGTTGCACACACCGTGCTGGCGTTGCAAACACCATGCTCTACCAACTGAGCCACAGGGACGGCCGTGGATGGAATTCGTTAGAAATCCAATAGCAGTAACCTCAGCCTCTCCTGTGACTGTATTTCTGTTTGAGGAGGATCTTAAATAGATTCACGCACTCAGTAAAAAACACCACAGGTCACACAGTCGGTAATGTCTCATATATAAATGTATAATGACAATGTGGGATTTGCAACACGTGTTAATATTTCCTATGAATTAACCATATTTCTCATACATGCTGTCATAGGAGATGACGTCAATGTCATATTCGAGACAGACAAGAAAGCAGACCCATTTGGACCTCTGATGACATTCATATATAGGGTCTATATAAAAAAATATAACTTTTCCAGGAAGTCACAATGCAATTACCACGCATGACCAGTCTGGTTTCTGCTGTTGAAGTGTATTATATACAGTATCCACAGCACTATTGCTTCATCCTGAGTGTCATGCAGTATCAATGTCTAGAGTCTCTCCCTTTGTAGTTTGTTTGTACAGGAGCTCCAGCGATAAAGGTCACCGACACAGTCTCAGATAGGGAGGGCCATTATCTAGAGGGTGTGGAGACGCGATTGCGTCATCCCGCCATCTACTCCTAGTGACAAGTGTCATAATCCTAAACCTCTGGCTCGGATAATGACATTTGTCATAGGACCAAGGGATTAAGAGAGGTCATAACAGCTCGTATCTGGTCATAACAGGTCGTAACAGGTTAGAAGTGCTCTATTACCCTCATCACTCCCAGGTTGAAAACCAGAGCTATATACTGTCTCTATAGCTTTATGGCTCTATAGAGGCAGGCCAGTAGCTTTATCTATGGCTCTATAGAGGCAGGTCAGGAGGTTTATCTATGGCTCTATAGAGGCAGGCCAGTAGCTTTATCTATGGCTCTATAGAGGCAGGTCAGTAGCTTTATCTATGGCTCTATAGAGGCAGGTCAGTAGCTTTATCTATGGCTCTATAGAGGCAGGTCAGTAGCTGTATCTATGGCTCTATAGAGGCAGGTCAGTAGCTTTATCTATGGCTCTATAGAGGCAGGTCAGTAGCTTTATCTATGGCTCTATAGAGGCAGGTCAGTAGCTTTATCTATGGCTCTATAGAGGCAGGTCAGTAGCTTTATCTATGGCTCTATAGAGGCAGGTCAGAAGCTTTATCTATGGCTCTATAGAGGCAGGCCAGTAGATTTATCTATGGCTCTATAGAGGCAGGTCAGTAGCTTTATCTATGGCTCTATAGAGGCAGGTCAGTAGCTTTATCTATGGCTCTATAGAGGCAGGTCAGTAGCTGTATCTATGGCTCTATAGAGGCAGGTCAGAAGCTTTATCTATGGCTCTATAGAGGCAGGCCAGTAGCTTTATCTATGGCTCTATAGAGGCAGGTCAGTAGCTTTATCTATGGCTCTATAGAGGCAGGTCAGTAGCTTTATCTATGGCTCTATAGAGGCAGGTCAGTAGCTTTATCTATGGCTCTATAGAGGCAGGTCAGTAGCTGTATCTATGACTCTGGTAGAAGTGGAAGGTCAGTAGCTTTACTTTGTCTTTGGTGGAAATGGCAGGTCACTGCAATTTCATGTAGGGAATTTTAAACAGCAAAATATCAGGCCTCTCTTGTGGTAAAATAGATCTGATCTTAATCAGTGAGACCTGGATAAATAGAGGTTAAATACCATCAAACATAGGGGTAATGGCAATTCAGAATGGTGGCAGTGAGAGTGACATATTCAAAGGGGTGAATTGACGTACAGCAGTAAGACCAGTGGGAGACAAAGCTTTAGCTGTCCAATGATTTGTGTTCACTCAGTGACAGCCTCTGCTCTTAGCTGGCCGACTGGAGTGCTGGGTCTTCTCTAGGGGATCTGGAAGCGGAGGTTTCCCTGGAAACCGGACAGCTCCATCAATCCTAATTGGGTAGTCCCTGAGCCGCTGCTGACAACAAAATAATAGCTTTGGGGATCTTCAGAATACCCAGTAACTGTGAATGTGATACGGCCTGTTGTGTAATGCTGTTGAGGTTTAACCACTTACTGTACCCTCTGGTTAGTTAGGTCATTATGTAATCAAATGAAATGCTACTTTTCACCAAACATGGTTAACTAATTCTTCAGTTAACTGGTAGGCAACGTAGCTACTGTCAGAAGAGTGATCAAATACATTTTCAAATGAGGCCAATACAGGCCTAGCTAGATAAAGGGTGGCAGGTAGCCTCGAGGTTAGGGCCAATAACCGAAAGGTTGCTAGTTTGAATACCGGAGCCGACTGTGACCTTGAGCAAGGCACTAAACATAATTACTGTACAATGGTGACCTGGGCTGTGATCCCACTCCACTGCAGATGTTTCAAGGAGAGTTTGGATATGCCAAATCACTTGACAAATATAAGTACCCCCACCGCCGAATTATAATAGATAGGATATTATAGGCGCTTTATCTGTCTGTCTGTCTGTCTGTCTGTCTGTCTGTCTGTCTGTCTGTCTGTCTGTCTGTCTGTCTGTCTGTCTGTCCGTCCGTCCATCTATCTATCTATCTCTCTATCTCTCTATCAGACCAAACTGTCAGCAGCCCTCCCTGACAGCTGCGGCGCTATGGAGAATCCGAGGTGTTTATCGGAGCTGTAGCCACCTAGCTGTTGCTGGTGTTCTATTCGGCTTGTAGCCATGGCTCGGTTCGCTGCCTTATTGCTTTTACCTGTTCTCATTGAATCGGTATTTTCGATTTCTTTCTTTCTACCTGTAAATTCAAGGAAATGTCTACGGGAAGAGATCCACAAAGACGTGCTCGTCACGGGGGAGTATGACATCAACGACGAGACCAACACCAAAATCAACCTGAAGGCGAGTTTGATGATGTTGGCGGTAGCCGACGTTGCTCGGCTAAGCTAGTTAGCTGCTAACTGTTAGCAGTGAAGGCCCAAACGTAGTTTGGTCATTATCATATTTCCCGATGAGAAGTAACGTTATCACAACGAAATGCAATACGTGGATATGATAACGCAACGAGTTATCTATGTGTATTTGCAGTCCAATAACGGCTGGTTAGCTCAACGTCTTGTTCACAGCTGTTGTTAGTTTGTAGCTAGCTATGGTTAGCTTGCTAGCTAACGTTAGCCTGGTTGGGCCTGTGACAGACCCTTCCTGGTTCTTACCCTGTGAAATAGTTTGTACAATTTTAATAGCAGAATTGTACATTTCTCAAACCAAGTTCATGAAGTATTACATGTGTAAAGGATTTGCAGATCAGAGTTAACTGTTATTGTGTTGCTAACCCAATTGAATGTTTAATGTTTCAGTTGAGTTGGTGAACGTCCAGGATGTTACACGTCAGTCTTAGCTCCTCCATCCACTCTGTGATACGTGTAACCTGCTAGCTAGGCTAGCTATGTTAGCATGCTGTAGATGTATCATGTGGATGTCAGCAAAGGCAACGCAGGATTTAGAATAGGTCTATCATTTGCCCATTGACAATGTTAGCATATTTTGTTTGTGAGTTTACATCACACGTAATTAAGTAAACACAACATTGTTCACAGCGACTAACATGATGCAGCAGCTGTCATAACATGATGTATCTCTCTACCTTTTTATGTCATTTTGTTATTGTCACCTGTTTTTTTTTAGATCACAGACTCATCAGGACACATTCTCTACTCGAAGGAAGATGCAACGAAAGGGAAGTTTGCCTTCACAACAGAGGATTATGACATGTTTGAAGTGTGCTTTGAGAGCAAGTCACCAATGGGTAAGTCAGTCCATGTCCCAAAATGGCTCCCTATTTAAGTGCAGGCCTATGAGCCCTGGTCAAAAGTAGTGGCCTAAATGTGGAATGGGGTGGCATTTGGGACATGCATAATGTGTATAGTTGTTGTTCTGTGGTACGGAAAGTGATGCTACTCCTTAACATAGATGTTTGCAAAGAGCAGTCACTGCTGAATGTAATTGCTAGTCTAACTGCATTACACCATCCACGAGTAGTGTCTTGTGACAGATTGTTAACAAATGAGTAGCTAGCCTGAATACCAGTCTGAGTTATCATTCCACTCCTCGCCACTCTTTGTAATGCTAAGCATTACATTAAGTACAGTGCATTCGGGAAAGTATTCAGACCCCTTGACTGTTTCAAAATTATTCTAAAATGGATTAAATATTTTTTTCCTTATCAATATCCCATAATGACAATGCGAACAGAGTTATTTTTGTGCAAATATATACAAAAAAGAAATACCTTATTTACATAAGTATTCAGACCCCTTTGCAATGAGACTTGAAATTGAGCTCAGGTGCATCCTGTTTCCATTGATCATCCTTGATGTTTCTACAACTTGATTGGAGTCCACCTGTGGTAAATTCAATTGATTGGACATGATTTGGAAAGGAACACACCTGTCTATACAAGGTCCAACAGTTGACAGTGCATGTCAGAGCAAAAACCAAGCCATGAGGTCGAAGGAATTGTCCGTAGAGCTCAGAGACAGGATTGTGTCGAGGCACAGATCTGGGGAAGGGTACGAAAACATTTCGCAGCATTGAAGGTCCTCAAGAACACAGTGGCCTCCATCATTCTTAAATGGAAGAAGTTTGGAACCACCAAGACTCTTCCTAAAACTGGTCGCATGCCCAGACTGAGCAATCAGGGGAGAAGGGCCTTGGTCAGGGAGGTGACCAAGAACCCGATGGACACTCTGACAGAGCTCCAGAGTTCATCTGTGGAGATGGGAGAACCTTCCAGAAGGACAACCATCTCTGTAGCACTCCACCAATCAGGCCTTCATGGTAGAGTGGCCAGACAGAAGCCACTCCTCAGTAAAAGGCACATGACAGCCTGCTTGGAGTTTGCCAAAAGGCAGCTAAAGACTCTCAGATCTTGAGAAACAAGATTCTCTGGTCTGATAAAACTAAGATTGAACTCTTTGGCCTGAATACCATCTGTCACATTTGGAGGAAACCTGGCACCATCCCTACGGTGAAGCATGGTGGTGGCAGCATCACGCTGTGGGGATGTTTTTCAGTGGCAGGGACTGGGAGACTAGTCAGGATCGAGGGAAAGATGAACGGAGCAAAGTACAGAGAGATCCTTGATGAAAACCTGCACCAGAGCATTCAGGACCTCAGACTGGGGGCGAAGGTTCACCTTCCAACAGGACAACGACCCAAAGCACACAGCCAAGACAACTCAGGAGTGGCTTCGGGACAAGTCTCTGAATATCGTTGAGTGGCCCAGCCAGAGCTCGGACTTGAACCCGATTGAACATGTCTGGAGAGACCTGAAAATAGCTGTGCAGCGACGCTCCCCATCCTACCTGACAATCAACTGCATTAGTTTAAAAAAAAAACCGACTGACCTCCACCATCAATTTCTGTATGCTAGCTATGCTAACCAGCTTATACGAATGGGAGTTAGCATTTAGCAGTCACTTCTTCTAAACCTAAAAAAAGGTACTAGTTGTAAATGTTATGCAGAGAAAACCGCCAAATATATATATATATATATATATATATATATACACATATATATATATATACATACATACACACACACACACACACACACAAATCGGACTTTAGTAACCACATTGGGGGGGGGACTTTTACAATACATAAATCATGTCAGATTTTGTTTTATCATATTTGTTGATTGTGCGCCAATCCGGAGTCCTCCTTCTGTCTCCTCCCACGGTTCTGTGTTCCATTGACCTCTCTACCACATCTATAGGCTGGCCAGCACATGCTACATTTGGTTCTGGGTTCTGAGACTACCCCCCCCCTCCCTCCCCCAAGGAACACTGCTGTTTCAACTCATAACCATTTACACTCGGGGGGAATTGGTCTACATGGATGGGGCTAAATTGAAATGTTTCTTACGGAAGAAATCTGAAAATACATAACCATGGTAGCAGTTGAAAAGGGAACATTTAGGATATGGGAAAATTATTAACCCAAATGTCTTGTCAGTTCACCTGACAAGACTGAAAGCAAACATTACACTGTTGATTTATGTGCTTTCTTTTTTACATTTACTGTACTTTTCGCCACATTTGTTGATAACGAAATCTGAAAATATTCTGGATATTTTCAGTAACTAAATAGTATTCCTGGGAAATGTGGAGAAAGTGCAACATAAGACAAAGAAACAACAAGGGCTTGAGTGAGAGGACTAACTGGTGGACTCACACCTCTCCA
>NC_042991.1:37797084-37867137 GCF_901001165.1 Salmo trutta
TTAAAGTGCATATAACAAAAGTCTCAATACACTTTACAAATAAATACTAATTAATATAATTGGGGGGGGAAGAAACAATACAAGTCACTTCTATAATATTTCTATAATTCTAATTCTGTTCTATAATTCTAATTCTGTTGTTCCAGAGTCCACCAACACACGCGTCCTGTACTTCAGCATCTTCTCTATGTGCTGTCTGATTGGCTTGGCCACCTGGCAGGTCTTCTACCTACGACGCTTCTTTAAGGCAAAGAAGCTCATCGAGTAGAGAGGCATCACCACTCCGCCCAGGGAGAGCAGCCAATGCTCACCCGATCAACCTCCACCCTCCTCGGACTAACTTCATCAAAACTAGAGCTGTGTCCGAAATGACTGGAGGAGATGGAGACCCGCGCACTGTCGAGGGGGGGGAAAAAAGAGGAATAAATCCAAAAACTGAGGCAAAACGGGAATAATTGTATTCCTTTATTGGACAGTGTGCCAGTCTCTATCTCTTCCAGTATTCTTACACACCTGGAACCAACACTATTCAGTAGTAAGGACAGCCTCCTATAATTCATATTTATGTCTTTTTAAAAGCCACCATATTTCCTCGAGTGCACTACTTTTTTACCAGAGCCCCCCCCCCATAGGGCTCTGGGCCCCCCCATAGGGCTCTGCCCCCCCATAGGGCTCTGGGTCCCCCCCCATAGGGCTCTGGGTCCCCCCCCATAGGGCTCTGGGCCCCCCCCCATAGGGCTCTGGGCAAATGTAGTGCACTGTATAGGGAGTAAGATGGCGTTTTGGACGTACCCTATAATGACAACATCAAGAATGAGCAGGGGAAGGTTTCAGGGGGGTGGTGGGGTAGCTTGTTCTCTGAAAGCCATGTTCACCTGGGACTCATTCAGTAGAGTGAAACATTTTTTCAAAAATATATACAAATGTAGAATATACACAGATTTTTATTCCAGGAGTGAGACATGCGTGTCTTTTCTATCTGCAATTTGTTCTGAACATTTTGCATCCTGCTGAATAAGCACCTGATGCTTTGATGATCGATTTTGACATTTTAATGTGTATAGTTTGATTTGGAGTTTTATTTTGTTGGGATGAATGGATGCATCCTTGAGAAAGGTCTATTTCCCCTTTTTATATCGTTGTAGAAAATCTTTGCCATGCCAAGCGACCTATAGGCGGTAAGGTTCAGCCCAAAATGGCAACCTATTCCCTATAAGAATAGGGTAACATTTGGGCAAAGACTATATACTTGGGGCCTTTTTTTTTGGTTTTAAAGTGAAGGCCTCTATGAACAGCAGGTGGAATGTGTTTATAACTCAGAATAGAAACTATGGCGACCACTGAACTTTTATGTTTTTGTCAGTTAATTAATTTGCATACATGTTTGGTAGCTACATTTTAGTGTCTTTAGTTTGTTTTGATTGTAAATGCAGGGCAGGTAATTTTTTTGGGGGGGTGGGGGGGGGGAGGGTTTAATAAGTTCAGGGAAAGAGTACCTGTATCTGAAATGGATCCCTATTCCCTATATAGGCCTAGTGCACTACTTTTGACCAGGGTAGTACTGCACTATATAGGGTGCCATTTGAAACCTATTCCCTATATAGGCCTAGTGCACTACTTTTGACCAGGGTAGTACTGCACTATATAGGGTGCCATTTGAACCCTATTCCCTATATAGGCCTAGTGCACTACTTTTGACCAGGGTAGTACTGCACTATATAGGGTACCATTTGAGATGTATACAATATAATCTTGAAAACTAAGGCATTTTATAGCAGAACCATTGCACACTTTTAAGTTGTTTTTAAAAGATGTACAAAAGATAACAGCCACATATCTATGTACTTTTCCATCTGAATAGGTTATAAGACAAGTAGAGCTGCAGGGCATTTTTTGGAAAATGATGTCTCTTCCTTCTTTTGAGACCCATTGAATCTACACCTATCATCCAAGATCCATCCAGCTTTCATTTGGAGATAATTCTGTGGTTTGGGCTACATGAGGATTTGGTGTTGGGTTTAAAATTAGTAAAAAAATTAATAAAAATGTAATCGCATTGGTGCAATTTTCACATGTATGTGGTATATTTCCACAACTCTTAATACAAAATTCAAAACAGATTATCAAAAAGCCAGTTTCAAAACTAAGCACATTTTCAATTGACTAAGTACAACACACAGTCACTTTTTACACCAAACTTAATCAGTGTTTCATCTAGAAATGCATGTTTCACATTTGCAATAGATGTTCATATAAAAAGTCATTGCTTTTCTCAATGCTCACATTACTTTAGATATGATTCTCTTCTCTTCTAAGACATTTTACTATTACGTACTCCAGCTGCTCTTTATCAGTGATCACTTAAACCTATAGGACGTTTGGTTAAACCTATAGGACGTTTGGTTAAACCTATAGGACGTTTGGTTAAACGTATAGGACGTTTGGTTAAACCTATAGGACGTTTGGTTAAACCTATAGGACGTTTGGTAAACGGATAGATTTTACATGTCCACTGAGTTTGTCTACTACAGATTTTGAGGACTAAATAATGACAATGGATGTCTGTAAAGCAGAAACGTAAGTATGGTATATGTATTACTATTATGATTGTACTTCACCGTAAGTAAAACAAATCTGATATTGATAAAATCAGAGGTGTACTTATATGTTACAAATCAAAGTTTATTGGTCGCGTACACAGATTAGATGTTACAGCAGGTGCAGCGAAATGCTTGTGTTTCTAGCTCCTACATTGCAGTAATACAATACCAATACGCAAATAATCCAGAGAGTCCTTAACGATAAATAAATAATTCACTAAATTAGAATTGGGTAGTACGGTACTGTAAAATAGTCCATTGACTTAGCAGACACTTCTATCCAAAGTGACAAGTCTACTTTTTGGTATGTGATCCCAGTGGGAATCAAACCCACACCTCTGTGGTGTTGCTAGTCCCGTGCTCTTATGAACTGAGACACGTACAGAACCACGACAATACATATGTGCAATAAAATACAATACACGATTACAATACAGGTGGAAGATATATGATGATGCCCCTCTAGGCCATGGATGACTCATCCAATGACGTCAATCCAGACCTATATCAGGCTAGAACAATTAGGATATTTACTGGGATTTCAATGAGAAGCTATGGCCAAATGCTCCGTACAGGTTTGATGCAAACTAGCGCCTTAAACATTACTTTCATTTGATTACCTTGTGAAAGATGTCTTCAATGATCACACATGGAATAGAAGTTATTGACATTTTATGTTCAGTTCATTTTAATGGGGTAGTGGAAGTGTATTGCCTAATGTGAAAACGGTGTAATGTACTGTAACTTACATTACTGGAGCATAATACATTCAAAGAGCAAATTAAAATGTATCATAAAGGTTTTGTGCTTTTGGATTAATTGGTTAAAATATCTAAATTAAGGAGATGTCATTAGGTTGTGTTTTGGTGATTTAAACCAATGTTTTCATTTCACAGTAAACTTTTATATTTTGGATTAATGGTTGTATGGTGAACGATGTCTAAGAACCAAATAAATTCATATTGAAAGGATTTGAATGTAAGACTGGCTGCATTACCAGTGTTACCAGTTTGGAGTTTGTCCTAAGAGATTAGAAAATTCACCACATATTTGTGAAAATAGCACCTATTTGTTTAAAAAAAAACTAAAAAAAACACGTGGGATACATACATTTTTAACAGTGAACATTTGCACATGTTTTCAATCAATGATTTCTATATCGATTGATATCAATTTGTAAAGGTTTGTGTTTGGGCTTTTATTCAATAAAAATATTGGATAGATTTACAAAACGTGTTGCTTGTAGATTTGAATGACCTCTAAGGGAGGGACACACCACATGGTCCATCATGTGTGTATATTATCCTTGGAAACAGTTTTTTTGTTTCACTTTAGATCATTTGATAAAATGATTTTATTTCACCTTTGTTTAAGCAGGCAGGTTAGTTGAGAACAAGTTCTCATTTACATCTGCGACCTGGCCAAGATAAAGCAAAACAGTGCGACACAAACAACAACACAGAGTTACACATGGAATAAACAAACATACAATCAATAATAGAGTAGAAAAAGTTTATATACAGTGTGTGCAAATGAGGTAGGATAAGGGAGGTAAGGCAATAAATAGGCCATACTGGCGAAATAATTACAATTTAGCAATTAAACACTGGAATGGTAAGATGTGCAGAAGATGAATGTGCAAGTAGAGATACTGGGATGCAAAGGAGCAAGATAAATAAATAAATACAGTATTGGGATGAGGTAGTTGGATGGGCTATTTACAGATGAGCTATGTACAGGTGCAGTGGTCTGTGAGCTGCTCTGACAGCTGGTGCTTAAAGCTAATGAGGGAGATATGAGTCTCCAGCTTCAGTGATTTTTGCAGTTCGTTCCAGTCATTGGCAGCAGAGAACTGGAAGGAGAGGCGGCCGAAGGAGGAATTGGCTTTGGGGGTGACCAGTGAGATATACCTGCTGGAGTGCGTGCTACGGGTGGGTGCTGCTATGGTGACCAGTGAGCTGAGATAAACCGGGGCTTTACCTACATTTACATTACATTTAAGTAATTTAGCAGACGCTCTTATCCAGAGCGACTTACCTAGCAAAGACTCATGACATAGATACTCTTATAGAAAGTAAATGGTATTGGTTCAATGTCTATTTTATGCAAAAACTGGTGAAATCTGTTTTTATGAAATCTGAAAATATTACAATCACCATTGGACAAGAATAATGTCGCGGAAGCATCCTCCTTCACGCGCAATCTAGTTCCGGTTCACGTGACATCCCTATGCAAACGTTGTACAACCATAGAGATAGATAGATGACTCCTCTTTATATATATATATATTTCACTTCGGCATCTGTGACAGCGCCATTAAGGCTTCAACCCATAGGAAGCCCCACCCAATTAACTACTTTAAAATATTGGAAACATGGCGGAAGTCCTCAATGGCGCTGCGCCATCCTAAAGTTCATGCTAAATAACCTTTTGTCCACTAGAGGTCTCTATGATTTTCTATGTCGACAACACCAACTTGTTTTGATACGGCATCTAGCTAACGTTAGCTGGTGAATTCAGAAAACATTATGCCCGGGGCTGACAAGGAAGCTGATTTGACAGAGCGAATTGAGGCTTTTCTGGCCGATTTGAAACGGGGAGGTTGTGGGACAGGACCGATCCGAGGGTCGGGAGAAACCGCCAGAGAAACCACAGCTTTGCTTCGGAAAGTAGCAGCCCAGGCACGATGGAGCAGCGCAGGTAACGTTAGCTAAAATGTATAGTTAATAGCAGAATTTTAGCTTATTCGATAGCTCAGCTTTCGGGTAGTTAGCTAGCTAGCTAGTTTGCCTCCTAACTATAACGTTAGTATATGCCACGGTTTGTATATCAAATAGATTTCACGTCTACTGTAGTTTTTTTATGAACACCTGTTGCTAGCTGTTGGCTAGCTGTTGGCTAACTGTGGCTAGCTGTTGGCTAACTGTGGCTAGCTGTTGGCTAACTGTGGCTAGCTGTTGGCTAACTGTGGCTAGCTGTTGGCTAACTGTGGCTAGCTGTTGGCTAACTGTGGCTAGCTGTTGGCTAACTGTGGCTAGCTGTTGGCTAACTGTGGCTAGCTGTGGCTATGTGAACCGCTACAATAGGCTGATGTCATCTCGTCTGTAATTGTTGAAACGGGTCCAATGGCTGTGACTAAGCGATGTCTGAACATAATTCACTACTAGGAATGATGTATGATAAACATATCTTCATGTATTTGATGATAGGCGACCTGATGGAAATCATTCGCAAGGAGGGGAGGAGAATGACAGCAGCCCAGCCGTCTGAGACCACCGTGGGCAACATGGTACTGCGCGTCCTCAAAATCATCAGGGAGGAGTATGCCAGGTGAGTTTCCATCAGGTAGGAGGGGTATGCCAGGTGAGTTTATCATCAGGTAGGAGGGGTATGCCAGGTGAGTTTATCATCAGGTGAGTTTATCATCAGGTAGGAGGGGTATGCCAGGTGAGTTTATCATCAGGTAGGAGGAGTATGCCAGGTGAGTTTATCATCAGGTAGGAGGAGTATGCCAGGTGAGTTTATCATCAGGGAGGAGGAGTATGCCAGGTGAGTTTATCATCAGGTAGGAGGAGTATGCCAGGTGAGTTTATCATCAGGTAGGAGGGGTATGCCAGGTGAGTTTATCATCAGGGAGGAGGGGTATGCCAGGTGAGTTTATTATCAGGTGAGTTTATCATCAGGTAGGAGGGGTATGCCAGGTGAGTTTATCATCAGGTAGGAGGAGTATGCCAGGTGAGTTTATCATCAGGTGAGTTTATCATCAGGTAGGAGGAGTATGCCAGGTGAGTTTATCATCAGGGAGGAGGGGTATGCCAGGTGAGTTTATCATCAGGTAGGAGGAGTATGCCAGGTGAGTTTATCATCAGGTAGGAGGAGTATGCCAGGTGAGTTTATCATCAGGGAGGAGGGGTATGCCAGGTGAGTTTATCATCAGGTGAGTTTATCATCAGGTAGGAGGAGTATGCCAGGTGAGTTTATCATCAGGGAGGAGGGGTATGCCAGGTGAGTTTATCATCAGGTGAGTTTATCATCAGGGAGGAGGGGTATGCCAGGTGAGTTTATCATCAGGTGAGTTTATCATCAGGGAGGAGAGGTATGCCAGGTGAGTTTATCATCAGGTAGGGGGGTATGCCAGGTGAGTTTATCATCAGGTAGGAGAGGTATGCCAGGTGAGTTTATCATCAGGGAGGAGGGGTATGCCAGGTGAGTTTATCATCAGGGAGGAGGGGTATGCCAGGTGGGTTTATTATCAGGTAGGAGGGGTATGCCAGGTGAGTTTATCATCAGGTAGGAGAGGTATGCCAGGTGAGTTTATCATCAGGGAGGAGGGGTATGCCAGGTGAGTTTATCATCAGGTAGGAGGAGTATGCCAGGTGAGTTTATCATCAGGTAGGAGGAGTATGCCAGGTGAGTTTATCATCAGGGAGGAGGGGTATGCCAGGTGAGTTTATCATCAGGGAGGAGGAGTATGCCAGGTGAGTTTATGAATATGCCGACATGCAGCTACAAGCAACAACCACAAATTATTCAAGTTGTTTGAACGTCTGCTGCTTGTTGCTAACCTTGCTTGTGTTCTGTGGAACTCAACAAGAATAGTTGCCATGGCAAGGTGCCAAATGATGCAACAGTTGGAAATGTGAAGAGTTAAAAAAAAAATTCCAGTTGTTTTCTCTCTCCTGTCATGTGTGTTTGTGTGTTTTGTATCCCCCAGGTCTCGTGGTAGCAGCGAGGAGACAGATCAGCAGGAATCCCTTCACAAGTTGCTGACGTCAGGGGGGCTAAGTGAGGAGAACTTCAGACAACCGTTTAATAATCTCAAAGCTAACGTCATAGAGGCCATCAATGAACTCCTCACAGAGCTAGGTAAGACATGTTCACTTAGAACAGTGTTTGCCAACTCTGGTCCTCCAGTACCCCCAAAGTATTTAATTTTTATGTAGCATCGGACATGCACACCCTATTCAACTTGTTAACTATTCATCAAGCCCTCATTGAGTTGAATCGAGTATGTTTGTCTGGGCTGTTGAGGGTACTGGAGGACCCGGAATTGGGAAACACTTTCTTAGAGCACACACATACTCCAACATCACTCTCTCTTTCTCCATCTCCTTCATAGACCTATTAAGGTTGGTTGTGGCTGAAATTCAAATGATTCAAACGAAAGCCTCCTTTAGTTTAAACCAATCTTCTCTGTTGTTTTTTACACTATACCTCCCCATGGGTATAACCATGGTCAAGCAGCACTGAGCTAACTAACGGTCTTCCTCTTTCCCAGAGGGCACCACAGACAACATCGCCATGCAGGCCCTGGAGCACATCCACTCCAACGAGGTCATCATGACTGTCGGCCGCTCACGCACCGTCGAGGCCTTCCTCAAAGACGCAGCGAGGAAACGCAAGTTCCACGTCATCGTGGCTGAGTGTGCCCCCTTCTGCCAGGTATCCACCGTTCCTCCATTTCATCCCTCATTCGCTCCCATCAACCCTCCCTCCATCCAACTATACTTTCATCCCTCCATCTTTCCTCTATCCCACCACTGTATATTCATAGAAGGAACACACATGGGAGCTAGGGATCATGTGACAAATGTAAAATGTTCTTAAAGTTTTTAAACTGCCATTTTTTTTTTATATGGTTTTTATGTTCAGCACTACAAACGCTGTGCTTCGAGGGACCCCCTCTTCAAGCTAACGAGTCATTCTGACTGCAAAATTCAGTGTATTAATACATTTCATATGTACTATTGCAAAAGTAATCATTTGGTTGTGTTTATGAAGATGTTAGGTAACATTGGAATACATTTTACATTTTATTTCAAATAATACAGTATCAATTTCATTAGTTTAGTTTATGTTTTATGTAGGCTACATGGAAAAACAAAACAATTCAAGTGTTCACTCAATTTTATTTAGTCGAGTGCCTTTGTTACAACTAGGAAACAGAAAGCATACTATATGAGTTGGAAAACAGCAATAGCTTATTTTTATAACTATTAAAATACCCCGACCACAAAGGAAATCATTAGTAGCCTAAACTTCATTATAAGCGCCAAGTGTGCTTGATAAATAGTTAAAGTCAGCACAAAATAAATCATGGCATTATATTGAATATAGATCTTAGTGTCGATATGACTGCAGTCAATTATTGTCTATACTTGGTCCAGACGTCGGACACCATGATGAATTTGTCTGTTTCTAGACGTCGGACACCATGGTGAATTTGTCTGTTTCCAGACGTCGGACACCATGGTGAATTTGTCTGTTTCCAGACGTCGGACACCATGGTGAATTTGTCTGTTTCCAGACGTCGGACACCATGGTGAATTTGTCTGTTTCCAGGCATCTCATTCTAATTTCTTTGTCATCAAAACAGAGATGTAACGTCTTGATTGATCTCTCTGGAGCGATCCCCTAATGTCTGGTCTCTCTGGAGCGATCCCCTAATGTCTGGTCTCTCTGGAGCGATCCCCTAACGTATGATCGGTCTCTCTGGAGCGATCCCCTAACGTATGATCGGTCTCTCTGGAGCGATCCCTTAACGTATGATCGGTCTCTCTGGAGCGATCCCCTAACGTATGGTCTCTCTGGAGCGATCCCCTAACGTATGGTCTCTCTGGAGCGATCCCCTAACGTATGATCGGTCTCTCTGGAGCGATCCCCTAACGTATGATCGGTCTCTCTGGAGCGATCCCCTAACGTATGATCGGTCTCTCTGGAGCGATCCCTTAACGTATGATCGGTCTCTCTGGAGCGATCCCCTAACGTATGGTCTCTCTGGAGCGATCCCCTAACGTATGGTCTCTCTGGAGCGATCCCCTAACGTATGATCTCTCTGGAGCGATCCCCTAACGTATGGTCTCTCTGGAGCGATCCCCTAACGTATGGTCTCTCTGGAGCGATCCCCTAACGTATGATCTCTCTGGAGCGATCCCCTAACGTATGGTCTCTCTGGAGCGATCCCGTAACGTATGGTCTCTCTGGAGGGATCCCCTAACGTATGGTCTCTCTGGAGCGATCCCCTAACGTAGGATCTCTCTGGAGCGATCCCCTAACGTAGGATCTCTCTGGAGCGATCCCCTAACGTATGGTCTCTCTGGAGCGATCCCCTAACGTAGGATCGATCTCTCTGGAGCGATCCCCTAACGTATGGTCGGTCTCTCTGGAGCGATCCCCTAACGTATGGTCTCTCTGGAGCGATCCCGTAACGTCTGATCGGTCTCTCTGGAGCGATCCCGTAACGTCTGATCGGTCTCTCTGGAGCGATCCCGTAACGTATGGTCTCTCTGGAGCGATCCCCTAACGTATGGTCTCTCTGGAGCGATCCCCTAACGTATGATCTCTCTGGAGCGATCCCCTAACGTATGATCGGTCTCTCTGGAGCGATCCCTTAACGTATGATCGGTCTCTCTGGAGCGATCCCCTAACGTATGGTCTCTCTGGAGCGATCCCCTAACGTAAGATCGGTCTCTCTGGAGCGATCCCCTAACGTAAGATCGGTCTCTCTGGAGCGATCCCCTAACGTCTGGTCTCTCTGGAGCGATCCCCTAACGTCTGGTCTCTCTGGAGCGATCCCCTAACGTCTGGTCTCTCTGGAGCGATCCCCTAACGTCTGGTCTCTCTGGATCGATCCCCTAACGTATGGTCTCTCTGGAGCGATCCCCTAACGTATGGTCTCTCTGGAGCGATCCCCTAACGTATCCCATACAGTGCATGTCTGACCAGAAGCTGTCCATATACATGCTTTCTCCACTGACTGCTCCACGGGCATACAAATCAAATCTAATATAGCCGCTTGCCGTGCGGTAGCAGAGAGAACAGTCTATGGCTAGGTTGGCTGGAGTCTTTGACCTTTGGGCCTTCCTCTTGACAACGCCTGGTATAGAGATCCTGGATGGCAGGAAGCTTGGCCCCGGGGATGTACTGGGCTGTACGGGATTTAAATGACTGCTTCCAGCTCATCAATAGACAGATCCTAGTCAGTGTCTCCTTGCTCTCTGTGCGTCTCAGCCACAGTCCCTCATGTACTGTAGCATGTCACATAAACAACCGAAGCTGGTGAGTGCATTGCTGATGTTGTTTTTTGTGCTTGAGATGTAAGGCCTGCTCTCTCAGTGAGGACATTTTGTGCTGATAATTGGACCGTAGCATTGTCACCGGCTTTCATTTGGTGGCGGCTCGGGCACCTGCTCAGTGTATACCATTCTGGCTTTTTTGCACATAGGCCTCGTAGGTGTAGGTCCAGACTGAGGTTCAGAACCAGAATAATCATCAGAGATGTAGGTCCAGACTGAGGTTCAGAACCAGCATAATCATCAGAGATGTCGGTCCAGACTGAGGTTCAGAACCAGAATAATCATCAGAGATGGAGGTCCAGATTGAGGCTCAGAACCAGAATAATCAGAGGTGTAGGTCCAGACTGAGGCTCAGAACCAGAATAATCATCAGAGATGTAGGTCCAGACTGAGGTTCAGAACCAGAATAATCATCAGAGATGTAGGTCCAGACTGAGGTTCAGAACCAGAATAATCATCAGAGATGTACGTCCAGACTGAGGTTCAGAACCAGAATAATCATCAGAGATGTACGTCCAGACTGAGGTTCAGAACCAGAATAATCATCAGAGATGTACGTCCAGACTGAGGTTCAGAACCAGAATAATCATCAGAGATGTACGTCCAGACTGAGGTTCAGAACCAGAATAATCATCAGAGATGTAGGTCCAGACTGAGGCTCAGAACCAGAATAATCATCAGAGGTGTAGGTCCAGACTGAGGTTCAGAACCAGAATAATCATCAGAGGTGTCATGATTCATTTCTTCCATCTGAGGCATTTTCATTCAGATCTTGTAGAACACTAACGCAGCATGTGCATCCGTTCGTCTCGGGTCTTCTTGCCGTGGTAAATTACAGACACACTCTCACTGTGTACTCCCTAGTAGGCCAGAGTAGACTGATAAGACTGCTGTGATTCGGTGGACTGATAGAGGGTACATGCCATTTTGAGATTATATTTTGAGGGTAATTATAGGGGTGATTGTCAACTGGGCACGGCACCTTCAACTGTCGGGAGGAGGAGGGGAGCAGGCCCTGCTGTTGGGAGGAGGAGGAGGGGAGCAGGCCCTGCTGTCGGGAGGAGGAGGAGGAGGAGGAGGGGAGCAGGCCCTGCTGTCGGGAGGAGGAGGAGGAGGAGGGGAGCAGGCCCTGCTGTCGGGAGGAGGAGGAGGAGGGGAGCAGGCCCTGCTGTCGGGAGGAGGAGGAGGAGGAGGGGAGCGGGCCCTGCTGTCGGGAGGAGGAGGAGGGGAGCGGGCCCTGCTGTCGGGAGGAGGAGGAGGAGGGGAGCGGGCCCTGCTGTCGGGAGGAGGAGGAGGAGGGGAGCGGGCCCTGCTGTCGGGAGGAGGAGGAGGGGAGCAGGCCCTGCTGTCGGGAGGAGGAGGAGGGGAGCAGGCCCTGCTGTCGGGAGGAGGAGGAGGGGAGCAGGCCCTGCTGTCGGGAGGAGGAGGAGGAGGAGGGGAGCAGGCCCTGCTGTCGGAAGGAGGAGGAGGAGGAGGGGGGGGGGAGTGGGCCCTGCTGTCGGGAGGAGGAGGAGGAGGAGGGGGGGGGAGCGGGCCCTGCTGTCGGGAGGAGGAGGAGGGGAGCGGGCCCTGCTGTCGGGAGGAGGAGGAGGAGGGGAGCGGGCCCTGCTGTCGGGAGGAGGAGGAGGAGGGGAGCGGGCCCTGCTGTCGGGAGGAGGAGGAGGAGGGGAGCGGGCCCTGCTGTCGGGAGGAGGAGGAGGAGGGGAGCGGGCCCTGCTGTCGGGAGGAGGAGGAGGAGGGGAGCAGGCCCTGCTGTCGGGAGGAGGAGGAGGAGGGGAGCGGGCCCTGCTGTCGGGAGGAGGAGGAGGAGGAGGGGAGCGGGCCCTGCTGTCGGGAGGAGGAGGAGGGGAGCAGGCCCTGCTGTCGGAAGGAGGAGGAGGAGGAGGGGAGCAGGCCCTGCTGTCGGGAGGAGGAGGAGGGGAGCGGGCCCTGCTGTCGGGAGGAGGAGGGGCAACTGGGGAAAACCATAAAAAAAATGACATGGCCTCCTAAAACTGGTTCTGACTCCAGTTCTGTTTGTGATATTAAGATTCTAACGACAGTGTGTGTTATATAGACTGGTTTAGACAGTGTGTTTTATAGACTGGTTTAGACAGACAGTGTGTGTTATATAGACTGGTTTAGACAGACAGACAGTGTGTGTTATATAGACTGGTTTAGACAGACAGTGTGTTTTATAGACTGGTTTAGACAGACAGTGTGTTTTATAGACTGGTTTAGACAGACAGTGTGTGTTATATAGACTGGTTTAGACAGACAGACAGTGTGTGTTATATAGACTGATTTAGACAGACAGTGTGTTATATAGACTGATTCAGACAGTGTGTTTTATAGACTGATTCAGACAGTGTGTTTTATAGACTGATTCAGACAGTGTGTTTTATAGACTGATTCAGACAGTGTGTTTTATAGACTGATTCAGACAGTGTGTTTTATAGACTGATTCAGACAGTGTGTGTTATAGACTGATTTAGACAGGCAGTGTGTTTTATAGACTGGTTTAGACAGACAGTGTGTTATATAGACTGGTTTAGACAGACAGTGTGTGTTATATAGACTGGTTTAGACAGACAGTGTGTTTTATAGACTGATTTAGACAGGCAGTGTTTTATAGACTGGTTTAGACAGACAGTGTGTTTTATAGACTGATTCAGACAGTGTGTTATATAGACTGGTTTAGACAGACAGTGTGTTATATAGACTGGTTTAGACAGTGTGTTTTATAGACTGATTTAGACAGGCAGTGTGTTTTATAGACTGGTTTAGACAGACAGTGTGTTTTATAGACTGATTCAGACAGTGTGTTATATAGACTGGTTTAGACAGACAGTGTGTTATATAGACTGGTTTAGACAGACAGTGTGTTTTATAGACTGATTTAGACAGTGTGTTTTATAGACTGATTTAGACAGTGTGTTATATAGACTGATTTAGACAGACAGTGTGTTATATAGACTGGTTTAGACAGACAGTGCGTTTTATAGACTGATTCAGACAGTGTGTTTTATAGACTGATTCAGACAGTGTGTTATATAGACTGATTCAGACAGTGTGTTATATAGACTGATTCAGGCAGTGTGTTTTATAGACTGATTTAGACAGGCAGTGTGTTATATAGACTGATTTAGACAGGCAGTGTGTTATAGACTGGTTTAGACAGACAGTGTGTTATATAGACTGGTTTAGACAGACAGTGTGTGTTATATAGACTGGTTTAGACAGACAGTGTGTGTTATATAGACCGGTTTAGACAGACAGTGTGTGTTTTATAGATTGGTTTAGACAGACAGTGTGTTATATAGACTGGTTTAGACAGACAGTGTGTGTTATATAGACCGGTTTAGACAGACAGTGTGTTTTATAGACTGGTTTAGACAGACAGTGTGTTATATAGACTGGTTTAGACAGACAGTGCGTTTTATAGACTGATTCAGACAGTGTGTTTTATAGACTGGTTTAGACAGACAGTGCGTTTTATAGACTGATTTAGACAGACAGTGCGTTTTATAGACTGATTCAGACAGTGCGTTTTATAGACTGATTCAGACAGTGTGTTTTATAGACTGGTTTAGACAGACAGTGCGTTTTATAGACTGATTTAGACAGACAGTGCGTTTTATAGACTGATTCAGACAGTGTGTTTTATAGACTGATTCAGACAGTGCGTTTTATAGACTGATTCAGACAGTGTGTTTTATAGACTGATTCAGACAGTGTGTTTTATAGACTGATTCAGACAGTGTGTTTTATAGACTGATTCAGACAGTGCGTTTTTATAGACTGATTCAGACAGTGTGTTTTATAGACTGATTCAGACAGACAGTGTGTTTTATAGACTGATTCAGACAGACAGTGTGTTTTATAGACTGATTCAGACAGACAGTGTGTTTTATAGACTGATTCAGACAGACAGTGTGTTTTATAGACTGATTCAGACAGTGCGTTTTATAGACTGATTCAGACAGTGTGTTTTATAGACTGATTCAGACAGTGCGTTTTTATAGACTGATTCAGACAGTGTGTTTTATAGACTGATTCAGACAGACAGTGTGTTTTATAGACTGATTCAGACAGACAGTGTGTTTTATAGACTGATTCAGACAGACAGTGTGTTTTATAGACTGATTCAGACAGACAGTGTGTTTTATAGACTGATTCAGACAGTGCGTTTTATAGACTGATTCAGACAGTGTGTTTTATAGACTGATTCAGACAGTGTGTTTTATAGACTGATTCAGACAGTGTGTTTTATAGATTAGTTTAGGACAAGTCAAGGACAGAGGGAGGCATGACTTTAAAAATGGCGGAGTCGTAAAAAAATAAATACAATTCATAACCAGTCAAAATGGCTGCTTTCACAGTTCTAGTGTTAATTCAAAGATAAGGGGGGAAAAATGATGCGAATTCACATTCCAGATCTGGTCCTGCTAATGAGTGCTAGGGGGCAGTGCAGTTCAATCTACCACAGTCTTGGCTACCTCCCAGACGGTGCTCACCATTTACATTACATTTAAGTCATTTAGCAGACGCTCTTATCCAGAGCGACTTACCACCTACCAGACAGTGCTCACCTAGCTGCTGTCCCCCACCCACTCAAACCACGATGGTTAATGCCGTTTTAAGTTCTCTGTGTCCCTCTCCTCCACGTATTCATTTACACGAGACTTCATGTCTCATTTGTCGTCAAGGTGATGGCTCGCTGCAGTGATCTATGACAGTCTGTTCATAGACATCCAACAATCTGTTGCTAACGCAAACGTTTGGTGTTTCACAGCTTGCACTTTGTACTTGCAGAACAATCGTTGTACAGTTCTTCCATCCGGGCCTTGATATGGCATCTTGTAGTCTGGTTCTAGATACAGGGCCTTCGGGAAAATATTCAGACCCCTTGACTTGTTGTTACATTAAAGCCTTGCTCTCGATAGAATGATATATTTATGTATTTTTAATGCATTATTTTCCCTTTATTTCACCCGCCCTTCAACTACACAATATTTCATATTTTGTGATTTTAAATTTTTGTAATTTAGGTTAGTGATATTTTCTTAACATTAACGATCCCAATTTTCGTTAAAACGTTTAAATGTCACACCCTTTAATAATGGGAGCCATAAGTTTAATATATTTCATGAATTGAACTGTCTCTTGAAATGTTTGTACATGTGTCATTGAAATAATGAACATTTTGACATTTAGGCAACACACTGTAGTAACGACTCTACTGTCTGCCTCCTTCCCAAGGGTCATGAAATGGCTACTAATCTCTCCAGAGCAGGCATCGAGACCACTGTAATAGCCGACGCTGCCATATTTGCAGTGATGTCACGAGTGAACAAGGTGAATTTTACACTTTTACTGTTATGTGATTTTTATTTTACACAGACAGAACATAAAATAGAAGTCGTAATATCGAAGCATTTTAATTTAATGCTTATTTCCGGTCTTATTTCATCAAAACCCCTCTCTTGATTACTTAACAATAAGGATTTTTTTTTTTTTAAGTCTTTCGTTCACTAGAGGAAGCTTGTCTATTGTCAATGCAACTAAACTAGTTTTGATTCTGTTCCTCCTATTGGTTGCCCTCTCACCAGGTCATCATCGGAACACAGACCGTTCTGGCCAATGGCGGGCTCAGGGCGATCAATGGAACTCACACTGTAGCTCTAGCAGCCAGGCATCACTCTACTCCGCTCATCGTCTGCGCTCCCATGTTCAAGCTCTCTCCTCAGGTATTCACAACAACAGTCACCAGGAACAGAATAATGACTTTCTGAATAGAAGTATCAGTGAGCCCTGCTTCACTAATAGGTGATAGTCCGAGGATGTTTGGCCTCACCTATCACGTTGTCTTCTGTTATATTTATCATTGTGTGACTTGACTGGTTGGATTTTTTTTGTGTTTTCAGTTTCCTAATGAAGAAGACACATTCCATAAGTTTGTGTCCCCACACGAGGTGCTTCCCTTCACGGAAGGTAAATTTGCATTCTTTGCCCATCCTTTTGCTCACCTACAGGGCATTTGGGAAACTTTTCAGACCCATTTTGTTACGTTACAGCCTTATTATAAAATTGATTTAAGTTTCCCCCCCTTCAAAAACATGTTTACATTTTTTTTTTGCAAATGTAAAAAAAAAAAAACCGGAAATATCACATTTACATAAGTATTCAGACCTTTTACTCAGTACTTTGTTGAAGCGCCTTTGGCAGCGATTACAGCCTCGAGTCTTCTTGGGTACGAAGCTACAACCTTCAATGCTGCAGAAATGTTTTGGTGCCCATCCCCAGATCTGTGCCTCGACACAATCCTGTCTCGGAGCTCTACGGACAATTCCTTCCACCTCATGGCTTGGTTTTTGCTCTGACATGTACTGTCAAAAAAATATATTATATGTATGAAATGAAATGTATGCATTCACTAATGTAAGTCGCTCTGGATAAGAGCGTCTGCTAAATTACTAAAATGTAAATGTAAATATGTCAGCTGTGGGACCTTGTATAAACAGGTGTGCGCCTTTCCAAATCATGTCCAATCAATTGAATCAAGTTGTAGAAACATCTCAAGGATGATCAATGGAAACAAGATGCACCTAAACTCAATTTCGAGTCTCATAGCAAAGGGTCTGAATACTTATGTAATTAAGGTATTTCCGGTTTATATTTTAATCCATTTTAGAATAAGGATGTAACGTAACAAAGTGGAAAAAGGAATGGGTCTGAATACTTTTTCGAATGCACTGTAAATACAGTAATCAGTTTTTGTGAAAGCTCACGATCAGTAACTGATTACTTCTGATATTTACCTGAGAGGTCTCTGCTTGTCTCTGTAGGAGATATTCTGATCTCTATTTGAGAGGTCTCTGCTTGTCTCTGTAGGAGAGATTCTGATCTCTATCTGAGAGGTCTCTGCTCGTCTCTGTAGGAGAGATTCTGATCTCTACCTGAGAGGTCTCTGCTCGTCTCTGTAGGAGAGATTCTGATCTCTATCTGAGAGGTCTCTGCTAGTCTCTGTAGGAGAGATTCTGATCTCTATCTGAGAGGTCTCTGCTTGTCTCTGTAGGAGATATTCTGATCTCTATCTGAGAGGTCTCTGCTTGTCTCTGTAGGATAGATTCTGATCTCTATCTGAGAGGTCTCTGCTTGTCTCTGTAGGAGAGATTCTGATCTCTATCTGAGAAGTCTCTGTAGGAGAGATTCTGATCTCTATCTGAGAAGTCTCTGTAGGAGAGATTCTGTCCAAGGTGTTGTACAGTTTAATGTCCCTGGATAAGATGCACTTTAATATCTCTGAGGAGGAAAATGATCTTATAGCGTTATACAACATTTTATACAAAATTAAAAACTGTACATGCACCCAGCAAACGTAACTTTCCTCTTGTTTGTTTGTATAGGAGAGATTCTATCCAAGGTGAACGTGCACTGCCCCGTGTTCGACTACGTTCCTCCTGAACTCATCACTCTGTTCATCTCTAACATCGGCGGCAACGCTCCCTCTTACATCTACCGGCTGATGAGTGAACTCTATCACCCTGAGGACCACGACCTGTAATGAAATGGAGACGATACTCATCATCATAATAATAAAAAGGTTTATGGCACGTAGTGTGTTTTTGGTTTGTCAATGATTTGTGAAACCATTACGGACTCATAGTTATGTTTTTATACAGTCTTGATTTGCTGCAATTTAACCTCTCTAGGGCAGGTTGCACCAAATCGTCCCACCTACGTAACAGCCAGTTGAATCCTGTGGCGCGATTTTCAAATACCTTAGAAATGCTATTACTTCAATTTCTCAAACATATGACTATTTTACAGCTATTTAAAGACAAGACTCTCGTTAATCTAACCACATTGTCCGATTTCAAAAAGGCTTTACAACGAAAGCAAAACATTAGATTATGTCAGCAGTGTACCCAGCCAGAAATAATCAGACACCCATTTTTCAAGCTAGCATATAATGTCACAAAAACCCAGAAGACAGCTAAATGCAGCACTAACCTTTGATGATCTTCATCAGATGAAACACCTAGGACATTATGTTATACAATACATGCATGTTTTGTTCAATCAAGTTCATATCAAAAACCAGCTTTTTACATTAGCATGTGACGTTCAGAAAAAGCATACCCCCCGCAAACTTCCGATGAATTTACTAACAATTTACTAAATTACTCACGATAAACGTTCACAAAAAGCATAACAATTATTTTAAGAATTTTAGATACAGAACTACTCTATGCACTCTATGTCCGATTTTAAAATAGCTTTTCGGTGAAAGCACATTTTGCAATATTCTAAGTAGATAGCCCGGCATCACAGGGCTAGCTATTTAGACACCCACCAAGTTTAGCCTTCACCAAAGTCAGATTTACTATTAGAAAAGTTTGATTACCTTTCCTGTTCTTCGTCAGAATGCACTCCCAGGACTTCTAGTTCAATAACAAATGTTGGTTTGGTCCAAAATAATCCATAGTTATGTTCCATCAGCGGCGTTTTGTTCGTGCGTTCAAGACACTATCCCAATGGTAAATAACGGTCACACGCACGGCGCATTTCGTGACAAAAGATTTCTAAATATTTAATTACCGTACTTCGAAGCATGTCAACCGCTGTTTAAAATAAATTTTTATGCTATTTTTCTCGTAAAAAAGCGATAATATTCCGACCGGGAATCTGCAATTAGGTAAACAGCCGAAAGAAAATACAGCACGGGGTCGAATCGGGCACGCGCCAAATCCTTTGTCCTCTTATCGGCCACTTGGCAAAGGCGATTATGTGTTTCAGCCTGAAGCTGCCTCGTCATCGTTGAACTTTTTCCCGGGCTCTGAGAGCCTATGGAAGCCGTAGGAAGTGTCACGTTACAGCTAAGATCCCCACTCTTCAATAAACAGAGACAAGAATAACGACTCCTTGTCAGACAGGCCACTTCCTGCATGAAACCTTCTCAGGTTTTTGCCTGCCATATGAGTTCTGTTATACTCACAGACACCATTCAAACAGTTTTAGAAACTTTAGGGTGTTTTCTATCCAAAGCCAATAATTATATGCATATTCTAGTTACTGGGCAGGAGTAGTAACCAGATTAAATTGGGTACGTTTTTTATCCGGCCGTGTAAATACTGCCCCCTAGCCCTAACAGGTTAAGAATTTGTTTCAGGCTGCGTTTCCGACACGCTGATCCTCAACACGGGGGCCCCTCAGGGGTACGTGCTCAGTCCCCTCCTGTACTTCCTGTTCACTCATGCTCATGCATGGCGAGGCACGACTCCAACACCATCATTAAGTTTGCCGATGACACAACAGTGGTAGGCCTGACCACAGGCAACGATGAGACAGCTTATAGGGAGGAGGTCAGAGACCTGGCCGTGTGGTGCCAGGATAACAACCTCTCCCTCAATGTGAACAAGACAAAATGAGATTATTATGGACTACAGGATAAGGATGACCGAGCACGCCCCCATTACCATCGACGGGGCTGTAGTAGAGCAGGTTGAGGGCTTCAAGTTCCTTGGTGTCCACATCACCAACAAACTATCATGGTCCAAACACACCAAGACAGTTGTGAAGAGGGAACAACAAAACCTATTCCCCCTCAGGAGATTGAAAAGATTTGGCATGTGTCCTCAGATCCTCAAAAGGTTCTACAGCTGCACCATCGAGAGCATCCTGACTGGTTGCATCACTGCCTGGTATGGCAACTGCTCGGCCTCCGACCACAAGGCGCTACAGAGGGTAGTGCGTACAGCCCAGTACATCACCGGGGCCAAGCTTCCTGCCATCCAGGACCTCTACACCAGGCGGTGTCAGAGGAAGGCCCTAAAAATTGTCAAAGACTCCAGCCACACTAGTCATAGACTGTTCTCTCTGCTCCGATACCGGAGCACCAAGTCTAGGTCCAAGAGGCTTCTAAACAGCTACCCCCAAGCCATTAGACTCCTGAACAGCTAATCAAATGGCTACCCAGACTATTTGCATTGAGCCCCCCCCCCCCCACGCTGTTATTATCTATGTATAGTCACTTTAATAACTCTACCTACATGTACATAATTACCTCAATTACCTCGACACCGGTGCCCCCACACATTGATATTGACTCTGTACCGGTACCCCCCCTGTTTATAGCCTCCACACTGACTCTATACCGGTACTCCCTGTATATAACCTCCACATTGACTCTGTACCGGTACCCCCTGTATATAGCCTCCACATTGACTCTGTACCGGTACCCCCTGTATATAGCCTCCACATTGACTCTATACCGGTACCCCCTGTATATAACCTCCACATTGACTCTGTACTGGTACCCCCTGTATATAGTCTCCACATTGACTCTGTACCGGTACCCCCTGTATATAGCCTCCACATTGACTCTGTACCGGTACCCCCTGTATATAGCCTCCACATTGACTCTGTACCAGTACCCCCTGTATATAGCCTCCACATTGACTCTGTACCGGTACCCCCTGTATATAGCCTCCACATTGACTCTGTACCGGTACCCCCTGTATATAGCCTCCACATTGACTCTGTACCGGTACCCCCTGTATATAGCCTCCACATTGACTCTGTACCGGTACCCCCTGTATATAGCCTCCACATTGACTCTGTACCGTAACACCCTGTATATAGCCTCCACATTGACTCTGTACCGTAACACCCTGTATATAGCCTCCACATTGACTCTGTACTGGTACCCCCTGTATATAGTGTCACTTTTGTTATTTAAATCAAATCAAATGTATTTATAAAGCCCTTCTTACATCAGCTGATATCTCAAAGTGCTGTACAGAAACCCAGCCTAAAACCCCAAACAGCAAGCAATGCAGGTGTAGAAGCACGGTGGCTAGGAAAAACTCCCTAGAAAGGCCAGAACCTAAGAAGAAACCTAGAGAGGAACCAGGCTATGAGGGGTTGGCCAGTCCTCTTCTGGCTGCGCAGGGTGGAGATTATAACAGAACAAGATGTTCAAATGTTCATAGATGACCAGCAGGGTCAAATAATAATCACAGTGGTTGTCGAGGGTGCAACAAGTCAGCACCTCAGGAGTAAATGTCTGTTGGCTTTTCATAGCCAACTGACATTTCCTGCTGCTCTTTTAATTATTTGTTATTCTTATCTCTTACTTTTTAGGTATTTTCTTAAAACTCCATTGTTGGTTAAGGGCTTGTAATTAAGCATTTCACTGTAAAGTCTACTACACCTGTTGTATTCAGAGCATGTGACAAAATACAATTTGATTTGACATGCATGAAAATGGCGGACCCTCAGATACTTACCACAAATGCCTCAAATGTTAAGTTTTACCGTGTAAAAAATAGTGCTAGTATTCTTTTTTGGTATCATCATTAACATAGTATACGCGGTCATCCCAATTCCATCTCCAAAACAGCGGGAATTTGAAACAACTAAAACAAAGTTAAGATTGTGTTGATTCACGTTGAACCATGAGGTTAAAACAATGGCGTCACATCTGAATTCCTCCTGAATTCCTTCCATCTTCACGCAGCTTCGCCAATTATAGACAAGTTCATTTTTACATGACTATTCCTTTACAATGATATGACTTTTACCACAACAGCGTCCATTACTGGAGCTCTCGGGGAAGTGTTCAGAAACCCGGTTATTTCCACCGGAGTCCCAACAGGAGGCAGTGGAGGGACTTCCGTCTCCCGAACGGTTTTACCACAACATCGTGGATAAATCAGAGAAACGGGCGAAAATGAAGCAAATAAATGAACATTATCTTTAGAAATGAAATGAATAATGGAATACCCAATATCTTCCTGATACCACTAAATGTAGTTTTAGCATATTTATGTTACAAATGCAAAACAACAGATGTAAAAATCCTACAAATGTTTTGCTCAAAAAGACTGTGTCCCGCTATATTGCTCAGGCTGCACTACAGCGTCTATTCACAGGCGCGATCCCACTACTGAGCGGCACGGGGGCTTTGGCCTGCTCCGTTTCCGACCTGGGCCGGTGCACCCCTCCTTAGACGACCTGGTGGTCCCGGGCTCCCCCAGGAGCACCATATCGATACCGAACTTAGTGCGGACACCCGATCGGCATAGTCCACTGGAGCTCAGAACTCCTGAGCTCAAACGATCCGCCAGCCTAAGCCTCCCAGCAACTTGGATTACAGGCGCACGCCACTGCACCCGGCGAGAGACGAGCGGATTTTTAAAGCATTTCAAGTTAAATTCGTGACGTCACGCGGCGACCTCTTGTGGAATCGCAGCGGTGTTGAAGTCCCGCTTGTCTCTGGCTCCGTTTTAAACATGTTATGTCTATGTCAAGCAATGCCCAGTTGTTATAGGTGACTCTTTAGTAAGGTATGAAAAAAATAATAAACTAACGCTAGTAATTTGTCTTTTTCCTAATAGTGTTGATAATTACTTTATTGGTGAACATTTACTTAATATGACTGTGATACTGTTTCTATGTGGTTGTCCTAGCTTACCTTAAAGAGTAACTTTATTTGGCAATAGTCTTGGTAAATGAAGTGTGGCAATATATTTTGCATGATGCTTCCTTGACTAGAATAGTGATGTTACACAAACTTCAAAAAAGCAGTAAGGCACAGTTCCGCATATTGAATTTAGCTCGGGTCCCTGGGTCTGAACCCTGCCCTGTGCAACTGGGTCCTGGACTTCCTGACGGGCCGCCCCCAGGTAGTGGAGGTAGGAAACAACACCTCTACTACACTGATCCTCAACACAGCGCACTCAGCCCACTCCTGTACTCCCTGTTCGTTCACCCATGACTGCGTGGCCACACATGTACCAACAATGACGAGACAGCCTACAGGGAGGAGGTGAGGGCTCTGGCAGAGTGGTGCCAGGAAAATAACCTCTCCCTCAACATCAACAAAACAAAAAACGCTGATCGTGGACTAGAGATGATGAGAGAGATCAGAATCACTTCTACAGGAGCCAGCAAAGGGAGCCTCCAGCCACATCGACAGGGCCGCAGTGGAGTACAGATGCACCATTGAAAGCATTCTGTTGGGATGTATCACCGCCTGGTACGGCGACTGCACCGCCTGCAACCGCAACGGCTTTCCAGAGGGTGGTGCGGTCAGCCCAACGCAGGACACCTACAGCACCAAGGAGATCATCAAGGAGACACAGCCTGTTCACCCCGTTATCATCCAGAAAGTGAGGTCAGTACAGGTGCATCAAAGCTGGGACCGAGAGACTGAAAAACAGCTTCTATCTCAAGGCCATTAGACTGTTAAACACTCGGCCCAAGACATGGAACACTGGTCACTTTAATAATGTTTACATACTGTTTTTCCCAGTTCATTAGTATATGTATAGCAGTAGTTGGATAGGATGGCCTTGACTACAATACAGTATATACATTTTTATCCTACCTATACTAAATATTCTATCCGCATACTATCCATATAGTCTATACATATACACACACCTGTATTGTTAGATATTACTGCACTGGTGGAGCCAGGAACACAAGCATTTCACTACACCTGCAATAACACCTGCTAAATATGTGTATATGACCAATCAAATTTGATTTGCTACCCGAGAGAGTGCTGTTGAGGTGACTGTAGACCTTCATTACAAAAAATGTTGTTTTTTTTATCTAAAAAAGGAAAACTTTTTGAATGTTTCACTATTTTATTTTTATGAAATTCACTGAGGATGGTCCTCCCCTTCTTCCTCTGACGAGCCTCCGCTGGTCCAGAGCCATATTTGCTCCAGATGCACCATTTTATTATCACAGTGTGCCAGTGTACTCCTGGTAAGTATGCTTTGATTTATATATGATTTATAAATACACTTGATGTGTTGGAGCCAGCGTGCCTCCATCTTGGCTCTCCCTCACCATTGTGTTGAAGCCAGCGTGCCTCCATTTTGGCTCTCCCTCACCATTGTGTCGAAGCCACTGTGCCTCCATCTTGGCTCTCCCTCACCATTGTGTTGAAGCCACTGTGCCTCCATCTTGGCTCTCCCTCACCATTGTGTTGAAGCCACCGTGCCTCCATCTTGGCTCTCCCTCACCATTGTGTTGAAGCCAGCGTGCCTCCATTTTGGCTCTCCCTCACCATTGTGTTGAAGCCACTGTGCCTCCATCTTGGCTCTCCCTCACCATTGTGTTGAAGCCACTGTGCCTCCATCTTGGCTCTCCCTCACCATTGTGTTGAAGCCACCGTGCCTCCATCTTGGCTCTTCCCCACCATTATTTAGGAAGAAAAGGATGAAATGTGGGTTGAGAGTTTCACCTTAAAAGGTGAATGCACTAAAAGTCATTCTGGATGAGAACATCTTTTAAATGACTAAAACGCCATGTAAATGTGACTTATTGTATGACTATGAAAAAGATTAATGCACTTTGTCTCAGTAAACTATGGAGCTATTCCCCTTCAGAGCCTGGTTCTTCTAGTCTACCAAAAACAGCCAGAAGAGGACTAGTCACCCCCTTGGTAGACTCGAGGAACCAGGCTCTGAGGGGTGGCCAGTCCTCTTCTGGCTGTTCTAGGTAGACTCGAGGAACCAGGCTCTGAGGGGTGGCCAGTCCTCTTCTGGCTGTTCTAGGTAGACTCGAGGAACCAGGCTCTGAGGGGTGGCCAGTCCTCTTCTGGCTGTTCTAGGTAGACTCGAGGAACCAGGCTCTAAGAACTGTACTTCAATCTCTGTATTGTTTGCTCTTTGTAGTTTTTGGCTGGGTATCTGTTAAGCACTTTTTTTGTTGTGACAACTGCTGATGTAAAAAGGGCTTTATAAAATGAATTGAATTGATTGATGTGTGGAAACGGCAGGTCCAGACAGACTTTTAGGGATGGCACCCAGCCAGTCTAGCAGTGTAATGAAAATGCCTCTCGTTGAAGTTGGCTCCCTCTAAATTGAAAATAAACAGACCAACAACTTGACATGTGGAGTACTTTAATATACTTTCAGTAATATCAAAAAAAATGTGCCGTACCACAACTTTATAAAACCCTGTAAGTTGCCCGGTTAAAAAAAAATAATCTGTTAGTTTGACAAATAAAAATGAAATAAAAGCAAATAAAAAAGACTGACCAGATCGTTGATAATTAAACCATAAGAGAAATAAAAAAATAAAAATAACTGAACAGCATCACCACATCTTCAATAGCTTCACATCATCTGGACTCAGTCAGTCTCGGGCTGCTCGTCTCTTGTAGTCTAGCTAGAAAAACAAAAAGCACTGCATTAGGACAAACCAGAACACAGTTTGGTGATCAGTCATGAAAGACGTCACTTCGACTTAAACAAAAGTTCCAGTAAAAAATGTTGAGTAGAACGAGAAAATTATCAAAATGCAAAATAACATATCTGTGCTTTAACTCGAGACAAACCCGGACATGAAAATGATAGTTTTTAACACCCGTTAAAAGAGAGTTTGTCCTCTGTGTAGGTAATACTAGGTACAGGACTACTAGATTCCACTAGATGTTGGGATATTGCTGCAGGGACTTGCTTCAGCCACAAGATCATTCGAGAGGTCAGGCACTGATGTTGAACTATTAGGCCTGACTCGTAATCGGCATTCCAATTCATCCCAAAGGTGTTTGATGGGGTTGAGGTCAGGGCTCTATGCAGGCCAGTCAAGTTCTTCCACACCAATTTCGACAAACCACTTCTGTATGGACCTTGCTCCGTGTACAGTGGTATTGTCATGCTGAAACAGAAAAGGGCCTTCCCGAAACCGTTGCCACAAAGTTGGAAGCACAGAATCGTCTAGAATGTCATTGTACGCTGTAGCATTAAGGTTTCCCTTCACTGGAACTAATGGGCCCAAACCATGAAAAACAGCCCCAGAACATTATTCCTCCCCCATCAAACTTGACAGTTGGCACTATGCATTTGGGCAGGTAGCGTTCTCCTGGCATCTGCCAAACCCAGATTCATCCGTCGGACTGCCAGATGGGGAAGCGGGATTCATCACTCCAGAGAACGTGTTTCCACCGCTCCAGAGTCCAATGGCAGCGAGCTTGTGTGCGGCTGCTCAGCCATGGAAACCCATTTCAGGAAGCTCTTGACAAACAGTTATTGTGCTGATGTTGCTTCCAGAGGCAGTTTGGAACTCGGTTGTGAGTGTTGCAACCAAGGACAGACGTTTTTTTACGCTTTTCAGCACTCGGCGGTCCCGTTCTGTGAGCTTGTGTGGCCTACCACTTCCCGGCTGAGCCGTTGTTGCTCCTAGATGTTTCCACTTCACAATAACAGCACTTACAGTTGACCGGGGGGCAGCTCTAGAATGGCAGAAATTTGACGGACTGACTTGCTGGAAAGGTGGCATCCTATGACGGTGCCACGTTGAAAGTCACTGTGCTCTTCAGTAAGGCCATTCTACTGCCAATGTTTTGTCTATGGAGATTGCATGGCTGTGTGCTAAATTTTAGGTTCCTTGTCAATCATTGGCTTATTGGTGAAATCAGCAGTCAGACAATATCTTCTTTAAGTAAATCAATTAAAAGCTTTATTAATGTTATTGCATACAGAAGTGGACAATGGAAACACAGCATGTATGTTTCAGAGTGATTATATACATGTGATCACTCCCTGGTGACATGATGGGAAGTTTTCATACACTTAGTTTGGAGTCATTAAAACTCGTTTTTTAAACCACTCCATACATTTCTTGTTAACTAACTATAGTTTTGGCAAGTCTGTTAGGACATCTACTTTGCTCATGACACAAGTCATTTTTCAAAGAATTGTTTACAGATTATTTCACTTATAATTCACTGTATCACAATTCCAGTGGGTCAGAAGTTTACATACACTAAGTTGACTGTGCCTTTAAACAGCTTGGAAAATTCCAGAAAATGATGTCATGGCTTTCAAAGCTTTTGATAGGCTAACTGACATCATTTGAGTCAATTGTAGGTGTACCTGTGGATGTATTTCAAGGCCTACCTTCAAACTCAGTGCCTCTTTGCTTGACGTCATGGGAAAATCAAAAGAAACCAGCCAAGACCTCAGAAAATAAATTGTAGACCTCCACAAGTCTGGTTCATCCTTGGGAGCAATTTCCAAATGCCTGAAGGCTTCACGTTCATCTGTACAAACTATAGTACGCAAGTATAAACAGCATGGGACCACGCAGCCGTCATACCGCTCAGGAAGGAGACGCGTTCTGTCTCCTAGAAATGAACGTACTTTGGTTTGAAAAGTGCAAATCTATCTAAATTCCAAGAATAACAGTAAAGGACCATGTGAAGATGCTGGAGGAAACAGGTACAAAAGTATCTATATCCACAGTAAAACGAGTCCTATATCAACATAACCTGAAAGGCCGCTCAGCAAGGAAGAAGCCACTGCTCCAAAACCGCCATAAAAATGCCACACTATGGTTTGCAACTGCACATGGGGACAAAGACTGTACTTTTTGGAGAAATGTCCTCTGGTCTGATGAAACAAAAATAGAACTGTTTGGCCATATTGATGATCGTTATGTTTGGAGGAAAAAGGGGGAGGCTTGCAAGCCAAAGAACACCATCCCAACCGTGAAGCACGGGGGTGGCAGCATCATGTTGTGGGGGTGCTTTGCTGCAGGAGGGACTGGTGCACTTCACAAAATAGATGGCATTGCGAGGTAGAAAATGTATGTGGATATATTGAAGAAACATCTCAAGACATCAGTCAGGAAGTTAAAGCTTGGTCGCAAATGGGTCTTCCAAATGGACAATGACCCCAATCATACTTCCAAAGTTGTGGCAAAATGGCTTAAGGACAATAAAGTCAAGGTAATCCTAACTGACCTAAAACAGGGACTTTTTACTAGGATTAAATGTCAGGAATTGTGAAAAACTGAGTTTAAATGTATTTGGCTAAGGTGTATGTAAACTTCTGACTTCAACTGTACGTCAATGTATGTGTGCAGCAATAAACTGAGGTTACCTTATAAAAGAGGTAACCTAGTGCAGTAGCTTCTCTGAATTCATTAGCATTGTCCACTGTCAAAAAAGATAAAAATATCTAAACCAGACAGTGGTTACTTCTCTTGATCTAGTTTCGGTCTGACTCAGACCCAGCTTGCAGCTCACTCTCACAGCAGCCAGGGCTTAACCACAAAGACTAATATAGATTGGCTTGTTCAATGTATTGTGGCAGAGTTTCAGACACATAGCAACAGTATCTCATTATAAGGCCTGCAGCAAAACACATGAATCTTAAAGTACCCTTAATAATGGGGAGGGTCACTGAGACCCTTCCCCTACATGTCCACATACTTTTGTGTGTATACATATATTTATTTATTTCACCTTTATTTAACCAGGTAGGCAAGTTGAGAACAAGTTCTCATTTACAATTGCGACCTGGCCAAGATTTTTTTTCACCTTTATTTAACCAGGTAGGCAAGTTGAGAACAAGTTCTCATTTACAATTGTGACCTGGCCAAGATAAAGCAAAGCAGTTCGACAACATACAAAAACACAGAGTTACACATGGAGTAAAACAACATACAATCAATGATGCAGTAGAAAAAAAAAATAAGACTATATACAATGTGAGCAAATGATGTGAGATAATGGAGGTAAAGGCAAAAAAATGCCATGGTGGCAAAGTAAATAAAGTATGGCAAGAAAAACACTGGAATGGTAGATTTGTAGTTTGAAAAAGTTAAAATATAAATAATATGAATAATATGGTGCAAAGGAGCAAAATAAATAAAATAAATAAATACAGTAGGGGAAAAGGTAGTAGTTTGGGCTCAATTAAAGATGGGCTATGTACAGGTGCAGAGATCTGTGAGCTGCTCTGACAGCTGGTGCTTAAAGCTAGTGAGGGAGATAAGTGTTTCCAGTTTTAGAGATTTTTGTAGTTCGTTCCAGTCATTGGCAGCTGAGAACTGGAAGGAGAGACGACCAAAGGAGGAGTTGGCTTTAGGGGTGACCAGAGAGATATACCTGCTGGAGCGCGTGCTACAGGTGGGTGCTGCTATGGTGACCAGTGAGCGGAGATAAGGGGGGACTTTACCTAGCAGGGTCTTGTAGATGACCTGGAGCCAATGTGTTTGGCGACGATTATGAAGTGAAGGCCAGCCAACGAGAGCATACAGGTCGCAGTGGTGGGTTGTATATGGGGCTTTGGTGACAAAACGGATGGCACTGTGATAGACTGCATCCAGCTTGTTGAGTAGGGTATTGGAGGCTATTTTGTAAATGACATCGCCGAAGTCGAGGATTGGTAGGATGGTCAGTTTTACGAGGGTATGTTTGGCAGCATGAGTGAAGGATGCTTTGTTGCGAAATAGGAAGCCAATTCTAGATTTCACTTTGGATTGGAGATGATTGATGTGAGTCTGGAAGGAGAGTTTACAGTCTAACCAGACACCTAGGTATTTGTAGTTGTCCACAAATTCTAAGTTAGAACCGTCCAGAGAAGTTATGCTGGATGGGCGGGCAGGTGCAGGCAGCGATCGGTTGAAGAGCATGCATTTAGTTTTACTTGTGTTTAGGAGCAGTTGGAGACCACGGAAGGAGAGTTGAATGGCATTGAAGCTCGTCTGGAGGGTTGTTAACACAGTGTCCAAAGAAGGGCCAGAAGTATACAGAATGGTGTCGTCTGCGTAGAGGTGGATCAGAGATTCACCAGCAGCAAGAGCGACATCATTTATGTATACAGAGAAAAGAGTTGGCCCAAGAATTGAACCCTGTGGTACCCCCATAGAGACTGCCAGAGGTCCAGACAGTAGGCCCTCCGATTTGACACACTGAACTCTGTCAGAGAAGTAGTTGGTGAACCAGGCGACGCAATCGTTTGAGAAACCAAGGCTACTAAGTCTGCCGATGAGGATGTGGTGATTAACAGAGTCAAAAGCTTTGGCCAGGTCAATGAATACGGCAGCACAGTAATGTTTCTTATCGATGGCGGTTACGATGTCGTTTAGGACCTTGAGCGTGGCTGAGGTGCACCCATGACCAGCTCTGAAACCAGATTGCATAGCGGAGAGGGTGCGGTGGGATTCAAAATAGTCGGTAATCTGTTTGTTGACTTGGCTTTCGAATACCTTAGAAAGGCAGGGTAGGATGGATATAGGTCTGTAGCAATTTGGGTCAAGAGTGTAGATAAAGATAAAGCAAAGCAGTTCGACAACATGCAAAAACACAGAGTTACACATGGAGTAAAACAAACATACAATCAATGATGCAGTAGAAAAAAATAAGACTATATACAATGTGAGCAAATGATGTGAGATAAGGGAGGTAAAGGCAAAAAAGGCCATGGTGGCAAAGTAAATACAGTATAGCAAGTAAAACACTGGAATGGTAGATTTGTAGTTTGAAGAAAGTTCAAAGTTAAAATATAAATTATATATATATATATGGTAACATGAGGGATGAGTATCCACCAGACAGTATTCTGCTGTAGTTATGGTAACATGAGGGATGAGTGTCCACCACTCTGCTGTAGTTATGGTAACATGAGGGATGAGTATCCACCAGACAGTATTCTGCTGTAGTTAAGGTAACATGAGGGATGAGTGTCCACCAGACAATATTCTGCTGTAGTTAAGGTAACATGAGGGATGAGTGTCCACCACTCTGCTGTAGTTATGGTAACATGAGGGATGAGTGTCCACCACTCTGCTGTAGTTAAGGTAACATGAGGGATGAGTGTCCACCAGACAGTATTCTGCTGTAGTTATGGTAACATGAGGGATGAGTGTCCACCACTCTGCTGTAGTTATGGTAAGATGAGGGATGAGTGTCCACCAGACAGTTTTCTGCTGTAGTTAAGGTAACATGAGGGATGAGTGTCCACCACTCTGCTGTAGTTAAGGTAACATGAGGGATGAGTGTCCACCAGACAGTATTCTGCTGTAGTTAAGGTAACATGAGGGATGAGTGTCCACCACTCTGCTGTAGTTAAGGTAACATGAGGGATGAGTGTCCACCAGACAGTATTCTGCTGTAGTTAAGGTAACATGAAGGATGAGTGTCCACCAGACAGTATTCTGCTGTAGTTATGGTAACATGAGGGATGAGTGTCCACCACTCTGCTGTAGTTATGGTAACATGAGGGATGAGTGTCCACCAGACAGTATTCTGCTGTAGTTAAGGTAACATGAAGGATGAGTGTCCACCAGACAGTATTCTGCTGTAGTTATGGTAACATGAGGGATGAGTATCCACCAGACAGTATTCTGCTGTAGTTAAGGTAACATGAAGGATGAGGGTCCACCAGACAGTATTTTGCTGTAGTTATGGTAACATGAGGGATGAGTGTCCACCACTCTGCTGTAGTTATGGTAACATGAGGGATGAGGGTCCACCAGACAGTATTCTGCTGTAGTTAAGGTAACATGAAGGATGAGTGTCCACCACTCTGCTGTAGTTATGGTAACATGAAGGATGAGTGTCCACCACTCTGCTGTAGTTAAGGTAACATGAGGGATGAGTATCCACCAGACAGTATTCTGCTGTAGTTATGGTAACATGAAGGATGAGTATCCACCAGACAGTATTCTGCTGTAGTTATGGTAACATGAGGGATGAGTGTCCACCAGACAGTATTCTGCTGTAGTTATGGTAACATGAGGGATGAGTATCCACCAGACAGTATTCTGCTGTAGTTATGGTAACATGAGGGATGAGTATCCACCAGACAGTATTCTGCTGTAGTTATGGTAACATGAGGGATGAGTATCCACCAGACAGTATTCTGCTGTAGTTATGGTAACATGAGGGATGAGTGTCCACCAGACAGTATTCTGCTGTAGTTATGGTAACATGAGGGATGAGTATCCACCAGACAGTATTCTGCTGTAGTTATGGTAACATGAGGGATGAGTATCCACCAGACAGTATTCTGCTGTAGTTATGGTAACATGAGGGATGAGTGTCCACCAGACAGTATTCTGCTGTAGTTAAGGTAACATGAGGGATGAGTGTCCACCAGACAGTATTCTGCTGTAGTTATGGTAACATGAGGGATGAGTGTCCACCAGACAGTATTCTGCTGTAGTTATGGTAACATGAGGGTCAACCTTGCTTGAATCAGGTGGCATTACTACTGCAATGTCCAAAAGCCTCCTCACCCTGGCAGAACCGCTTTTCATCAACAACAAAAACTATTAAAAAAAATAAAAAAAAGTGATTTGAGGAAGTTTGGTTGCTGGTTGCTGGTTGGTTGCTCCAGTTCTCGCGGGGTCTGATTGGTGACACGGTCGTGTCTCGGCTCCACCCACCCGACACCATTAATCAACCAATCACGATCTACAGTTTAGAACGCAATTATTTCCAAATCAGCTGTCGTGTTGTGGGGGGAAACACTGGGCATGACGAAGTAGTGGAAACCAACCGTAAGGGAACTCTGGTGTAAGGGACAGTTATCTCAGTTACAAAATGTTGTTCAATGTGTATATGTCTTCTTAAAACTGTACTGCTGTGTATTTGATGTTGTAAATGTGTCTGTGCTACTATTTTGGCCAGGTCTCTCATAAAATAAAATACAAAAATAAATAAAGATTTCAGACAAACCTGGTAAAATAAAAAAATTACCATCTGAGTATTGTGGCTACCCCTGCAGTCTATGGCGGATGCTGAATATGAGGTTTGTTCCGAGGTGGATGGAGGGGTCAGGCGTGGTGGTCTTGGCTGGTTTAGGACAACTGCCATCTGCCGCCATGTCATAGTATCCTAGGTTACACCCAGGAGGCTAGGAACCCCATCCAGGGTCACGATGAATTTAGGACTGGCTGACCCCGCGGTTTCAGACTTCTCACGGCTAGGGGGGGCGGAAGGGAGAGGGGGGACAGAAGGGAGAGGGGGACAGAAGGGAGAGGGGGACAGAAGGGAGAGGGGGACATACATACAAAAGCATTATGGTTCTGTTCATTTCCAGCCTAGTTTAGGTGCATGGTTAGCTAACTAGCCTATGGCCATCGGCCCACTTAGATCAGACTGGCATCAGATATATTATGGAGCCAGATTGTTTTCAGTGACCCATGCTGGAACCCTGCTGCTGCAACAATGTGTAAATAAAATATCTGAGCCAGCAGTCTGAGTCACGAAGAGGGCAGACAGTATGACATACCTGGCTGGCTGCACCATGCGTGGAGAAGCTGGCTGGATCTCCTCTTTGACCATGGCTCCCAGCCTGCTCCTCATTGGCACTGTAGTCTCCTCCCGTCTACTCCTCATAGGAGGCGCCACCTCCTCTAACCTCAGCCTACTCCTCATAGGCACCTAAACAAGAGCACAATGGAAACACGTTGGTAAACTTGAGTGTCATCTTTGATGATTTTAAAAAGCAGTTGTATGAGCGTATAAAATGTAAACAAAAGTTGTAGTTGGTAGTGTTAGGGGGGAAAAAAACATACAAAACATGCTGTAAACGGATGTTTTGGCAGGTAACATTAAAACAGAACATTTAGTTTAGTTTACAATAGACTGGGTAACAGTGCATCTTCATGAGTGGTTGAATTGATTTAACTTTTATCTGTCTACATGTATTTTTATGCTGATAGACCACTGTGCCACATTCGGGAGCAAGAGGCGTCACTACACTCCCTGGTTTGAATCCAGGCTGCATCACATCCGGCCGTGATTGGGAGTCCCATAGGGCGGCGCACAATTGGCCCAGCGTCGTCTGGGTTTGGCCGTCATTGTAAATAAGAATTTGTTCTTAACTGACTTGCCCAGTTAAATAAAGGTTAAATAAACAAAAAATAATCCTCCTCACCTCCTCCAACAACGGTCCCAGTCTGCTCCTGATGGGAACCACCTCCTCCCCCAACGGTCCCAGTCTGCTCCTGATGGGAACCACCTCCTCCCCCAACGGTCCCAGTCTGCTCCCCCAACGGTCCCAGTCTGCTCCTGCTGGGAACCACCTCCTCCCCCAGCGGTTCTGATGGGAACCACCTCCTCCCCCAACGGTCCCAGTCTGCTCCTGATGGGAACCACCTCCTCCCCCAACGGTCCCAGTCTGCTCCTGCTGGGAACCACCTCCTCCCCCAGCGGTCCTGATGGGAACCACCTCCTCCCCCAACGGTTCCAGTCTGCTCCTGCTGGGAACCACTCCCTCCCCCAACGGTCCCAGTCTGCTCCCCCAACGGTCCCAGTCAGCTCCTGCTGGGAACCACCTCCTCCCCCAGCGGTCCTGATGGGAACCACCTCCTCCCCCAACGGTCCCAGTCTGCTCCTGATGGGAACCACCTCCTCCCCCAACGGTCCCAGTCTGCTCCTGCTGGGAACCACCTCCTCCCCCAGCGGTCCTGATGGGAACCACCTCCTCCCCCAACGGTCCCAGTCTGCTCCTGCTGGGAACCACCTCCTCCCCCAGCGGTCCCAGTCTGCTCCTGATGGGAACCACCTCCTCCCCCAACGGTCCCAGTCTGCTCCTGATGGGAACCACCTCCTCCCCCAACGGTCCCAGTCTGCTCCTGCTGGGAACCACCTCCTCCCCCAGCGGTCCCAGTCTGCTCCTGCTGGGAACCACCTCCTCCCCCAACGGTCCCAGTCTGCTCCTGATGGGAACCACCTCCTCTCCCAACGGTCCCAGTCTGCTCCTGACAGGAACCACCTCCTCCCCCAACGGTCCCAGTCTCCTCCTGATGGGAACCACCTCCTCCCCCAACGGTCCCAGTCTGCTCCCCCAACGGTCCCAGTCTGCTCCTGATGGGAACCACCTCCTCCCCCAGCGGTCCCAGTCTGCTCCCCCAACGGTCCCAGTCTGCTCCTGACAGGAACCACCTCCTCTCCCAACGGTCCCAGTCTGCTCCCCCAACGGTCCCAGTCTGCTCCTGACAGGAACCACCTCCTCTCCCAACGGTCCCAGTCTGCTCCTGATGGGAACCACCTTCCGCGCTGGTTGGGACGAAAGAGAGTCAGTCATGCTGTTAGTTACAGTTAGCTGTAAAACACGTTCAACCTGATGTTAGAAGCTGTACTGCGTAGGGGTCAGGGGTCAGTCTAAAGGGCTTCGGAACTGCTCCCCCTGAGTCGTGAAGGAGTTTGTCCCGAGTTAAGAGGTAAACAAATCAGTCCTACTCCCCCGGGTTGTTAGACAAATAGTTCTGTTAATGTTTTGTATTATGTCATGTTTCATCCGGACCCCAGGAAGAGAAGCTGCTGCTATAGCAACAGCTAATGGGAATCCTAATAAAACCACCAAAATACCCAATCAGTCGCGGGGCCGTATTCACAGAGAGACCTGACGAGGGCTGATGTAGGATCATACTTCCCTTATAGTTCATAATGAATACGATTACATGGGCCTGGTCCTAGATCAGTCATGCTCTTAATATGGACCCTGATGTTTAACTTGGGCATCCCAAGGCTACAATCCCAGGTAAGGTTAGGATATTGGTTGAGGTTGAAATGGTTTAAACCGGTTTAAACAGGTTGGAACGGAACTAAGAAAAAAAAAAATGATTCTGTTCAGAACGAAATGATTGGAAAATAATTTTGGGTTAAACCAGGACATTCACCTAGATAGTCACTGTGCTGTGTTCTCATGTCCTCTGGCGAGTCTAAATGCAGCCGAGAGGCCAGGGACTGAACTAGAGGGAGACATCAGACAGTACAGTTAGTCAGGACAAACAACAACAATCATGCTCCTCTAATGAGATGGGAAGTCATGGGCCCAATCCCGATTCTACCCCTATGCACTTATGAAGGTACAATCAATATGGCTAACAATAATAGCCCCACCGAACCCTCTGGTAAACTAGGTAAAGTTTCCCCCATATTGCCTATACTAATCAAATCCTCCTAGATCTCGCCAAGTACCTAGGGCGTAGGGATTAGGGGTGAATTTCAGAGATTAGGCCTTGATATCTGATATACAGTGCAATAGAAAAGTATTCAGACCCTTTCTCTTTTTCCACATTGTGTTACATTACGATCGGGACGCACCGGATATGAAACGTTTAGCCGATACCGATATTTTCCTTGCCCAAAAAAACGATATTTAATTTTAGTGTCCTTTAAAGCAGATTAGAAGTTATAGTTGAAACACACACACACACACACACACACACAAAGTTATTTTGTTGGCATTTACATTTGTCCCCATTACCAGTAAAACGTCAAAATCTCTTTCACTTACTTCCTGTGCTGTTTGTTCAGTCTCTACCAGGATTTTATCATACATGTCAAGCAGTGAAGGCTCCCTTGTGGCTGAGTTGGTAGACCATGGTGTTTGCAACGTCAGGGTTGTGGGTTTGATTCCCACGGGGGACCAGTACAGGAAAAAAAAGGGAAAAAAATGTATGAAATGTATGCACTCACTACTGTAAGTCGCTCTGGATAAGAGCGTCTGCTAAATGACTAAAATGTAAGTTTCAACTCTGTCTGTGGCTTCTCTTCCTCGGTGCGCACGGTCACTGTGTCCCGTTTCCATGTCTAACATTTCACGTAAACCCTGTTTCTTGTCTTTATTGAAGTAGCGGTCCTTGTACCTAGCATCGAGCATGGTGGCGACACAGTAAAGAGGCTCAGAGAGAATGCCCTCAAAATCGCTTGTTCACAGCTTCTTGTAGAGTACTTTTCCAAGTTAACCCATCCAAGTTAACCCAACTTTTCCAAGTTAACCCGACGGTCTGTGTTGTCAGTTTTGTTGAGCAGGCGCTTCAATGCCATGACAGAAAATATCACGTCTGCTACAGTCGCAGTTGAGCTTATTTGTTGAGTCAGTTGTTTGAATGGAGCTGGGAGTGTGTTCATATTTCCATGTTTCAAACATGTTCTCAAACGCCATTGAAGTGGCAGCAGCGGTATGAAAACCAGCACATTATTGAGCATGCAAAACGGCTTTCCTCAGTAGGAAATCCTCGTCGACCCACGTCGCAGGTCCAAATGTCAGTCGTGAAGCTAATAGCAGTGACGCCCCATAGCAAGAAGCTCATGGATGGGAGTTTCAACAATACTGTGCAACATCAGGAAAAAAATAGCGCCTACTTGGGTCGGCAAAAGACAACATCATCCACGACAGAGAGCAGTTGATTGTCAAGGGCAATGAAATTATTTTGGCTTTAATGGATTTCGCCTTTGAGCTGTCGCGATGAAATGTTGTTACTCTTTCAAATGACTGCTCGAATCGTTGACTGCTCGATCCGCACAGCAGACATTGTGGGTTAGGAATGCTGCGTTGCACGTGTAGCGCTATATTTTTCATGGCGTCATTACGTCATATAGGTTAGCACGTCAGCTTTGACATTGGTTTTGCACATCGGCGTTAAACTAGACATCGGGCCGATGTTGGCATTTTTAGCTAATGTCGGCCGATTCCGATATGCTTACCAATATATCGTGCGTCCCAAATTACAGCCTTATTCTAAAATGGATTAAATAAAAATGGATTAAATAAAATTGAGTCCACCTGTGGTAAATTAAATTGGACATGATTTGTAAAGGCACACACCTGTCTATATAAAGGTCCCACAGTTGACAGCGCACGTCAGAGCAAAAACCAAGCCATGAGGCCGAAGGAATTGTCCGTAAAGCTCCGAGACAGGATTGTGTCGAGGCACAGATCTGGGTGAAGTTACTAAGAAATGTCTGCAGCATTGAAGGTCCCCAAGAACACAGTGGCCTCCATCATCCTTAAATGGAAGATGTTTGGAATCACCAAGACTCTTCCGAGACGCTGGCCGCCCGGCCAAACTGATCAATCAGGGGAGAAGAGCCTTGGTCAGGGAGGTGACAAAGAACCCGATGGTCACTCTGACAGAGCTCCAGAGTTCCTCTGTGGAGATGGGAGAACCTTCCAGAAGGACAACCATCTCTGCAGCACTCCACCAATCAGGCCTTTATGGTAGAGTGGCCAGATGGAAGCCACTCCTCAGTAAAAGGCACATGACAACCCGCTTGGAGTTTGCCAAAAGGCACCTAAAGACTCTCAGACCATGAGAAACAAGATTCTCTGGTCTAATGAAACCAAAATGGAACTCTGTGACCTGAATGCCAAGCGTCATGTCTGGAGGAAACCTGGCACCATCCCTACGGTAAAGCACGGTGGTGGCCGCATCATGCTATGGGGATGTTTTTTCAGCGGCAGGGACTGGGAGACTAGTCAGGATCGAGGCAAAAAGGAACGGAGCAAAGTACAGAGAGATCCTTCATGAAAACCTGCTCCAGAGCGCTCAGGACCTCAGACTGGGTCGAAGGTTCACCTTCCAACAGGACAACGACCCTAAGCACACAGCCAAGACAACGCAGGAGTGGCTTCGGGACAAGTCTCTGAATGTCCTTGAGTGGCCCAGCCAGAGCCTGGACTTGAACCCGATCGAACATCTCTGGAGAGACCTTAAAACAGCTGTGCAGCAACGCTCCCCATCCAACCTGACAGAGGATCTGTCAGGATCTGCAGAGAAGAATGGGAGAAACTCCCCAAATGCAGGTGTGCCAAGCTAGTAGCGTCATACCCAAGAAGACGAGGTTGTAATCGTTGCCAAAGGCACTTCAACAAAGTACTGAGTAAAGGCTTTGCTTTGTCATTATGGGGTATTGTGTGTAGATATTTTTTTTTCCCACCTTCAATTTAATCAATTTTAGAATAAAGCTTTAACGTAACAAAATGTAGAAAAAGTCAAGGGGTCTGAATACTTTCCGAATGCACTGTTCCTAGCTGCCTAGGGGCTCTTACCTAGCTGCCTGGGGACCTGGGACTCTGAGGGGGGAGTCTGTCCCTCGGGGATGGCTGCTTTCATCTCATCGCTGGCTGAACGGGTCCTGGGAGCCACGGGAACCGTTTGTCTCTGTGGTACTAGGGGAAGACATGAAGGCAACAGGGTCGTACTCATTAGTACACAACGTAGTAAAACATTTTGCGAACAAAAAAACAAGGTTTTTATATAACACGTTCAGGTAGTGGTAGTCCCCCACCATTTCAGTCCGTTTTGATCCATTTGGTGCCTAATGAATACGACCCAGGTGTCATGATAATAAAACAGGACAACACATGTCCAATAGTTAAGATTCATTCTTCATTCAGGCAGATTGACAGTGAAGGCATCTTTGCAACAGGAAGGGGCAAATAAACACATATTTTATTAACCTTTAGGGATTACTATAGTAATCATCTTTATTCAGGCAGATTGACAGAGCAAAACATACCAGCTGGGAAGGCTGTAGTCTTGTTGATGGAGACCTCAGAAATAGCTCTCATCAGCAGGTTGTTGTTGGCTTGTTTGGCAAAGAGGGTCTAGAAACAGAGACATGGGTCAATACACAGATAACACACTGAGGACACAAACAATGGAGTGTACAATTTATGTGAAAGACAAGGGATGTTCAAAACAGGATACAAGACAGTTTTTTTCTACTCTCCTAAGGCTTCCACTTGAACTAACTGGGAGTAAGAGTTACAATTTAGCAAAACAGGAAGCAAAATAAATACAGAGTAGATTCAAATTTAGTGAAAAAGGAGAGAGCATAAAAGAGAGACAGTGATGGTGTGTGCGTTCTCTTACCTGCGTTCTGGTTTGGAAGGCAGGGACACTTTGCTGGATATACTCTTGAGGCCGTATCCTTCATCCTCCTCGTCCTCCTCCTCCTCCAGCTCGTTACTGTCTGGACCCTTGTCAGCCCCCTGGTTCACCCGCACCACGGAGCTCACCACTGGGGCCTTGCGCTTCCTCGTTTCCCACTCCGGATTCTGGAGGCAACACCACCAGAAAAGACAGTTAGAAAAAAAGCGTATCCTTCATCCTCCTCGTCATCCTCCTCCTCTACTGATGTGAAGGCGTAAGAGTCTATCCTTCATCCTCCTCCTCTACTGATGTGAAGGTGTAAGAGCCTATCCTTCATCCTCCTCGTCATCCTCCTCCTCTACTGATGTGAAGGTGTAAGAGCATAATCTATAGTCTGGTTTTATTCAACTAACTAACATGGACCACATAACACACAGTTTGGGGAAGGTGATCTGTACCCCTGCTGCTGGCTCCATCTCTGTATGCCCTGCAGTCCCTCCAGGTGATAACTGCCGTGCTGATGCCTGCTGTGAGACCCCGAGGATCCCTCTGACGACCTGTAGGCGTCTGCCGACCTGCCTGTCCCCTGAGGAAGGCCTGCCCTGGGGGCGGCTGGTAGATCTGAGTCACCGCCCGCACTCCTCTTCCTCCAGAGTTAGATCCACGCAGGCAAACAGGCAGGACGCCCATGTCCACGGGGTCCTCGCCGATGAGTTCATCGTCCAGCTCGGGCTTGATGTCGATGACGGCCTCGGAGGAGTCCACCTGGGGCTTGACCGTGGAGGTACGGCTGGACGAGGAGGTCTTGTCTGAGGAGACCCTTCTAGACAGAATGGCAGTACAGTTAGTGTGAGTCAAAGCTGGGCCGTTTGCTTACGATAAAACGCTGAAGCTCTATATAGTTGAACGACATGTAGGTCTTCAGAGGTCTTATGAGTCAGTGTTAGGGTTCTTCCACATGATCAAAGCCAACTAGAACAGTGATATTTTCAACATTTAATCCATGTCTCAAAAATCAACACTTACCTGTGCTCATGTAACAGTGTAGGTTCTGTCCCTCTCTTCGCCCCAACCCGGGCTCGAACCAGGGACCCTTGCACACATCAACAACTGACACCCCACGAAGCATCATTTACATTTACGTCATTTAGCAGACGCTCTTATCCAGAGCGACTTACAGTAGTGAATGCATACACCCTGGTGTTGCAAACGCCATGCTCTACCAACTGAGCTACAGGGAAGGCCACAAAAGCCACGGCCCTTGCAACACAAGGGGAACAACCACTTCAGGTCTCAGAGCGAGTGACGTCACTGATTGAAACGCTATTAGCGCGCACCACCGCTAACTAACTAGCCATTTCACATCAGTTAAACTCATGGGCGGAGCTGGACACGCGGGCCTCCGTCCTATCAGAGAGCGAACTGGACACCACAAGCCCCTTTGACCCCCCCACCCTTCCTCTGGCTCTTCGCAGCTGAGATGCCAGCGTCAGAGTAGAGCGGAGGCCTCAGGGACTCTGGTTCTAGATATACACACGGAGAGAGAGAGATTGTCAATCTAGTTACACATGGACAGATAACACATTTCAACAGATATAGCATTTGTTTAAAAAAAATGCATTGTCTCTATTCAAGAACAGAAAAGAGTAGACACTCAACACACAAGATGACTTTATATTACAGTATTATAAACAACCCTGGCCTTGAAGTCTGTTACATAACCATCTCGGGTTCTTTTGATCTCCTCTCTCACCAGCCGCTACAGTATTACTTTCAGTGAAAGCACAGACTCCTTCGGTGTTACTGGAATTTACCTACTGCCACAGACCTCAGTTTCTCCAGGACTTCGTGTAACCTGTTAATGACAACACACCAGGGTTAGGAAAAGCATTTACACCTAACTAGCTATAACCTGGTCCCAGATCTGTTTGTGCTGTCTTGCCAAACAGCAATTCAATTACCTTAGAATTTGGCAAGATAGTACAAACAGATCTGGGACCAGGCCTAGCTGGTTAGCTACATACTAGACAGTAAACTTGATGGTATTGTTTCCAAGGAAGAGGGCCAGGTCGTCAGACATTTGCTGTGAAGTCTTCTTGTTGGCCACCATCACCATGATATAGTCTGGTAGCTCTTCATCTTGGAGAGAGACAGTTACAACAGTTAACAAAATCACATCTGAAGCAAGGGAATCTACAGTCAAGATTGCAGCTGAGTTTAAAAGCTGATGATATTCACACTTACCAACATAGGCACCAAGTTCTTGAAGTTTCCCCTTGATAGCAGCCTACATTTTTTATATATAAATACATTGTGAATTGCTAGCCTTGGGCAAAAAGACAACCTAGCCACTGTAACGTTCCATGTTTATTTTTCTTTATTTAACCAGGTAGGCCAGTTGAGAACAAGTTCTCATTTACAACTGCGACCTGGCCAAGATAAAGTAAAGCAGTTTGACACATACAACAACACAGAGTTACACATGGAATAAACAAAACATAGTCAATAATACAGTACCAGTTTGCAATGACTCTCTCGCATTCCCTTGCCTGGCTAGCCAACGTAGCTACATTTATCTGGATAACGTTGAGAGCAATTATTGTCATGCCAAAAATGTAAGCATAAAGTGTAATTAGATGTCATTGTATTTTCGACACCTTTACACATATTGTCTTGTCTCACGGGTCACCTAGCCAGCGTTACTTAGGGTGTATTCATTCCGCCGATTCTGTTGCAAAACGTTTCTTAAACGGAAGCAAACGGGGATGGACCAACCTGCATTTTTCCAATAGAAACTCTCGTTTCTATCGGCGTTTTGCAACTGTTTGGACTACTGATTAAACCCCAAACAGTTTTGAAAACGGTTCCGTAATTATTATTTTTTTTGCAACGAAAACGAGTGTTTCTATTGGACAGGTTCAGCAAACAGGGAGGGACCTACCTGAATCTGTCCAATAGAAACGCTAGCTTTCGTTGCTAAGGGACACTTTTTGTTTTTACGCCACTTCCGTGGTTGGAGAGCATTTCCGCTAACGCTAACTCTTTCCCAACCTTAAACTCAGGGTCCTAACAAACAACGTTTATTCTCCCAACCTGCCACGAAAAATACACTTATATCGAAGTCGTGTGAAAATAGTTATTTTTTTAATCAGTTGCTGATACGTTTCCAAGACAAATAGTATTATTATTATTAGTAGTACTGTTTGTCCCACCATTGTCGTTATATGTATACTTTGACAATGTAGCTAATTTAACTTGACATGTCAATAAAGTCTATTGATTTTGAGTAGTATCGAAATAACCTCACCCGTATTGCTTATTTCTGTGCTGATCTCCATGTTTGCGTGTGATGTACTTAAAACTAAGATTCGTTATTAATAAAAAAGCAGATAATTCCTAAAAGAAAATGCCCTGCTAACAAACACTAGCGTCGCTGAATGTAAAACGCTAATACTTGCAAACACACTTGCAATACTGGTGGATCGGGACTAGATACATGCTATTTTATTTTAATAATGTAGAATAATCTGTATACATACAAGAAGTATACAAATAGACAATGATAACATATGCTAGGGGGTACAACAAATTACAGATTATACAAAGACCTTAAAAGAAACACACATGTTGATTGTTTAAAAAGATACCTGCTATCTGGGAACTTGTTGTTATTCTTCTTCTTCTGTGGGTTTTATGGCGGACTTACACACCAAAAGGTGTAACCCAAAAAATAAAATACAAATAAATAAATCCATACATAATAGTAAAACTTAATCCACCCTAATTAAAATAGTACATTGCCAAAACAAACAAAACTCCCACTTCTTCCTTCTTCCAGTTCTCCATATCTCCCTTTTCAGGCTCTAGGATCTGAGAGGGTGGTACGGCTCTAGGACCTGAGAGGGTTGTCTGGTTCTAGGATCTGAGAGGGTGGTACGGCTCTAGGACCTGAGAGGGTGGTCTGGTTCTAGGATCTGAGAGGGTGGTACGGCTCTAGGACCTGAGAGGCTCTAGGACCTGAGAGGGGTGGTACGGCTCTAGGATCTGAGAGGGTGGTACGGCTCTAGGACCTGAGAGGGTGGTACGGCTCTAGGACCTGAGAGGGTGGTACTGCTCTAGGACCTGAGAGGGTGGTACGGCTCTAGGACCTGAGAGGGTGGTACGGCTCTAGGACCTGAGAGGGTGGTACGGCTCTAGGACCTGAGAGGGTGGTAAGGCTCTAGGACCTGAGAGGGTGGTAAGGCTCTAGGATCTGAGAGGGTGGTACGGCTCTAGGATCTGAGAGGGTGGTACGGCTCTAGGACCTCAGAGGGTGGTACGGCTCTAGGATCTGAGAGGGTGGTGGTACGGCTCTAGGACCTGAGAGGGTGGTACGGCTCTGGGACCTGAGAGGGTGGTACGGCTCTAGGATCTGAGAGGGTGGTACGGCTCTAGGACCTGAGAGGGTGGTACTTCTCTATGACCTGAGAGGGTGGTACGGGTCTAGGACCTGAGAGGGTGGTACGGCTCTAGGACCTGAGAGGCTCTAGGACCTGAGAGGGTGGTACGGCTCTGGGACCTGAGAGGGTGGTAAGGCTCTAGGACCTGAGAGGGTGGTAAGGCTCTAGGACCTGAGAGGGTGGTAAGGCTCTAGGACCTGAGAGGGTGGTACGGCTCTGGGACCTGAGAGGGTGGTACGGCTCTGGGACCTGAGAGGGTGGTACGGCTCTAGGATCTGAGAGGGTGGTACGGCTCTAGGACCTGAGAGGGTGGTACTGCTCTAGGACCTGAGAGGGTGGTACGGCTCTAGGACCTGAGAGGGTGGCATGGCTCTAGGGCCTGAGAGGGTGGTACGGCTCTAGGGCCTGAGAGGGTGGTACGGCTCTAGGATCTGAGAGGGTGGTACGGCTCTAGGACCTGAGAGGGTGGTACGGCTCTAGGACCTGAGAGGGTGGTAAGGCTCTAGGACCTGAGAGGGTGGTACGGCTCTAGGACCTGAGAGGGTGGTAAGGCTCTAGGACCTGAGAGGGTGGTACGGCTCTAGGATCTGAGAGGGTGGTCTGGCTCTAGGACCTGAGAGGGTGGTACGGCTCTAGGACCTGAGAGGGTGGTAAGGCTCTAGGACCTGAGAGGGTGGTACGGCTCTAGGATCTGAGAGGGTGGTCTGGCTCTAGGGCCTGAGAGGGTGGTACGACTCTAGGACCTGAGAGGGTGGTACGGCTCTAGGGCCTGAGAGGGTGGTACGGCTCTAGGGCCTGAGAGGGTGGTACGGCTCTAGGATCTGAGAGGGTGGTACGGCTCTAGGACCTGAGAGGGTGGTACGGCTCTAGGACCTGAGAGGGGTGGTACGGCTCTAGGGCCTGAGAGGGTGGTACGGCTCTAGGGCCTGAGAGGGTGGTACGGCTCTAGGATCTGAGAGGGTGGTACGGCTCTAGGACCTGAGAGGGGTGGTACGGCTCTAGGACCTGAGAGGGTGGTCTGGCTCTAGGACCTGAGAGGGTGGTACGGCTCTAGGACCTGAGAGGGGTGGTACGGCTCTAGGACCTGAGAGGGGTGGTACGGCTCTAGGGCCTGAGAGGGTGGTACGGCTCTAGGGCCTGAGAGGGTGGTACGGCTCTAGGACCTGAGAGGGTGGTACGGCTCTAGGATCTGAGAGGGTGGTCTGGCTCTAGGACCTGAGAGGGGTGGTATGGCTCTAGGGCCTGAGAGGGTGGTACGGCTCTAGGACCTGAGAGGGGTGGTACGGCTCTAGGATCTGAGAGGGTGGTCTGGCTCTAGGACCTGAGAGGGGTGGTACGGCTCTAGGATCTGAGAGGGTGGTCTGGCTCTAGGACCTGAGAGGGTGGTACGGCTCTAGGACCTGAGAGGGTGGTACGGCTCTAGGACCTGAGAGGGTGGTACGGCTCTGGGACCTGAGAAGGTGGTCTGGCTCTAGGATCTGAGAGGGTGGTACTGCTCTAGGACCTGAGAGGGGTGGTACGGCTCTGGGACCTGAGAGGGTGGTACGGCTCTGGGACCTGAGAGGGTGGTACGGCTCTAGGACCTGAGAGGGTGGTATGGCTCTAGGGCCTGAGAGGGTGGTACGGCTCTAGGGCCTGAGAGGGTGGTACGGCTCTAGGATCTGAGAGGGTGGTACGGCTCTAGGACCTGAGAGGGTGGTACGGCTCTAGGACCTGAGAGGGTGGTACTGCTCTAGGATCTGAGAGGGTGGTACGGCTCTGGGATCTGAGAGGGTGGTACGGCTCTGGGATCTGAGAGGGTGGTACGGCTCTAGGATCTGAGAGGGTGGTACGGCTCTAGGACCTGAGAGGGGTGGTACGGCTCTAGGACCTGAGAGGGTGGTACGGCTCTAGGACCTGAGAGGGTGGTACGGCTCTAGGACCTGAGAGGGTGGTACGGCTCTAGGACCTGAGAGGGTGGTACGGCTCTAGGATCTGAGAGGGTGGTACTGCTCTAGGACCTGAGAGGGGTGGTACGGCTCTGGGACCTGAGAGGGTGGTACGGCTCTGGGACCTGAGAGGGTGGTACGGCTCTAGGACCTGAGAGGGTGGTATGGCTCTAGGGCCTGAGAGGGTGGTACGGCTCTAGGGCCTGAGAGGGTGGTACGGCTCTAGGATCTGAGAGGGTGGTACGGCTCTAGGACCTGAGAGGGTGGTACTGCTCTAGGATCTGAGAGGGTGGTACGGCTCTGGGATCTGAGAGGGTGGTACGGCTCTGGGATCTGAGAGGGTGGTACGGCTCTAGGATCTGAGATGGTGGTACGGCTCTAGGACCTGAGAGGGGTGGTACGGCTCTAGGACCTGAGAGGGTGGTACGGCTCTAGGACCTGAGAGGGTGGTACGGCTCTAGGACCTGAGAGGGTGGTACGGCTCTAGGACCTGAGAGGGTGGTACGGCTCTAGGACCTGAGAGGGTGGTACGGCTCTAGGGCCTGAGAGGGTGGTACGGCTCTAGGGCCTGAGAGGGTGGTACGGCTCTGGGACCTGAGAGGGTGGTACGGCTCTGGGACCTGAGAGGGTGGTACGGCTCTAGGATCTGAGAGGGTGGTACGGCTCTAGGGCCTGAGAGGGTGGTACGGCTCTGGGACCTGAGAGGGTGGTACGGCTCTAGGGCCTGAGAGGGTGGTACGGGTCTAGGACCTGAGAGGGTGGTACGGCTCTAGGGCCTGAGAGGGTGGTACGGCTCTAGGATCTGAGAGGGTGGTACGGCTCTGGGACCTGAGAGGGTGGTACGGCTTGTGCCAATATTCCATGTAACTCCTTTGCTGAAAATCTTTCAGCCCCAGGAACCGCTCCACCGCAATCACAATGATTTCTATCTTCCTGGACCTTCTCTCCACCTTGGCAGTGCCATTAATTACCACAGCTCTAAAGGCTACAAAGTCCACCATCTTAACCTTCAAAATGTCAGGATCCTGCTGGTGAAAGGCAACCCCTGCATCCTGCAGTGTAGGCCAATCCACTACCATGGACACTTTGGATGCACCATTCAACCTTTTTTCACAGCTGCTGCATATGAAATGCTCAGTACAACCCTGACTTTGTCCACCACGTTCTCTTTCAACCCTTGTGGGGCATTCGAAAGACGTGGCTTCATGTTTCCCACCGCAATTGCAACATGTTCATCACTTTTATAACACATGACATGATCTTTTCCACAACTTGGACATCTCGGCTTCTCCCTTCTGCAAACACTTGCTATATGACCAAAAGCTTTACAATGATCCCACTGCATTGGTCTTGGGATAAATGCTCTGACTCTGTAGTTAATATACCCAAACTGCACTTGAGTAGGGAGAGACTCCATATATAGAAAAATAAATAAAAGAACAGATACTCTTCACTTTTTCACCATTCAGCACACAATTCATCCGCCGTGCTTCAATCACGGCAGGAATATTTTTCATCTCTTCAAAATCGTCAGATATAAATCAAATCAAATTTATTTATATAGCCGTGTACCGTGTTTTGGGCTGCTACCATGTTGTGCTGCTGACAGGTTGTGATGCTGCCATGTTGTTGTCAAGTTGTGTTGCTACCATGCTGTGTTGTTGTCTTAGGTCTCTCTTTATGTAGTGTTGTGTTGTCTCTCTTGTTGTGATGTGTGTTTTGTCCTATATTTTAATGACATGTATTTTTATTTTTAATCCCAGCCCCCGTCCCCGCAGGAGGCCTTTAGCATGTTGGTAGACCGTCATTGTAAATAAGAATTTGTTCTTAACTGACTTGCCTAGTTAAATAAAGGTTAAGTACATCATTCCATATGTGTTATTTCATCGTTTTGATGTCTTCACTATTATTCTACAATGTATAAAAATTGGAAAAATAAAAGAAATACCCTTGGATTTGTAAGTCGCTCTGGATAAGAGCGTCTGCTAAATGACGTAAATGTAAATGAATAAGTAGGTGTTCTGAAACTTTTGACTGGTACTGTATATTTACAAAAAATATATATGGGGGATTGGAAATGATGCAGACAATTATATTGATGGAAGCTACAATCTATCTGCAATATTAAAGCTCATCTACACCGCAAAAGTTTTCAAATACAAAATCTATAAATGAAGGTGCTCCTAATGTTTTGTCCAGTCAGTGTTTACTCCGACATGTTGGTTAACCACTAGGGGGCAGACTGGGACTGTTATAAAAAAAAACAGTGTTGAATTTGTATCAGTTTATACACAACTCAATTCAACAGCTCAACAGAACACAACTCAATTCAACAGCTCAACAGAACACAACTCAATTCAACAGCTCAACAGAACACAACTCAGTTCAACAGCTCAACAGAACACAACTCAGTTCAACAGCTCAACAGAACACATCTCAGTCAACAACTCAACAGAACACATCTCAGTCAACAACTCAACAGAACACATCTCAGTCAACAACTCAACAGAACACATCTCAGTCAACAACTCAACAGAACACATCTCTGTAGCATCACATCCTGGCTTTGTCTTTAGTGTTATATCCCTTAGGGCAGTGTTTCCCCAAACTCCGTCCTGGGGACTCCAGGAGGTGTACGTTTGGCACTTTTTTTTTTGTTGCCCTATAGCACTACACAGCTGATTCAAACAATCGAAGCTCGATGATGTGCTAGTGCAAAAAAAACAACAAAAAAAACTAGATGTGAGAACCCAGCCCACTGCTTCTCTTCAGAGGTTAATTACGCGGCTGTTTTCTGTTTCTTCTCAGGGAAAGCTTCCTGTTTTGCAGCCGCTCAATGCCACCCAACAGTGACAGGAAGGATCTCGCTCTCTCCTTCTAGATAAGATTCTCTCTCTCTCCCTCAGGGCCCCCTGTCTGGTGAGTCCATTTGCGTGTCATTGTTGTTGATAGTGTCAAAGCCACAGCCTACGCTTCTGCCTCTGTGACTGCCAGCCAGGGACAATAAACTGGTGTCATCTCAGATATTGTATGTCGTTTGTGTTTAGTGTAGGGGCGGCAGGAAGCCTAGCGCCAGTTAGCCTAGCGGTTAGAGCAGGTAGCCTAGTGGCAGGTAGCCTAGCGGTTAGAGCAGGTAGCCTAGCGGTTAGAGCAGGTAGCCTAGCGGTTAGAGCAGGTAGCCTAGCGGTTAGAGGCAGGTAGCCTAGTGGTTAGAGCAGGTAGCCTAGTGGTTAGAGCAGGTAGCCTAGTGGTTAGAGCAGGTAGCCTAGTGGTTAGAGGCAGGTAGCCTAGTGGTTAGAGCAGGTAGTCTAGTGGTTAGAGCAGGTTGCCTAGTGGTTAGAGCAGGTAGCCTAGTGGTTAGAGGCAGGTAACCTAGTGGTTAGAGCAGGTAGCCTAGTGGTTAGAGCAGGTAGCCTAGTGGTTAGAGCAGGTAGCCTAGTGGTTAGAGCAGGTAGCCTAGCGGTTAGAGCAGGTAGCCTAGCGGTTAGAGCAGGTAGCCTAGCGGTTAGAGCAGGTAGCCTAGTGGTTAGAGCAGGTAGCCTAGTGGTTAGAGCAGGTAGCCTAGCGGTTAGAGCAGGTAGCCTAGCGGTTAGAGCAGGTAGCCTAGCGGTTAGAGCAGGTAGCCTAGTGGTTAGAGGCAGGTAGCTTAGTGGTTAGAGCATTGGGCCAGTAACCTAAATGTGTCTGGCTCGAATCCCTGAGCTGACAAAGTAAAAAAAAATCTCAACAAGGCAGTTAGCCAACTGTTTCCCAGGTAGGCTATCGTTGTAAATAAGAATTTGTTCTTAACTGACTTGCCTCGTTAAAAAAATATTAATCTTTATACGTACTTGTAGAGGGAGTACTGAGACAATGCCAGATTCCATTCAGCCATTTACAGTACTTTATCTAAACCCATGGGTTGTCGTTCAATAGCTGTCAGCCAGTTTGATTACAGACAGTCTGGTACAGTTACAAGTCAGCTGAATGAACCCAGTGAACTTAAACAATGTTCATCAGGAGAACCACCTGGCTGGAGATTGTGCTTCTCTATAGCTTCTGGTGGTTAGATTAGGAACTCGATAGTCTGGTGTTGCCACACAGCACAGCACAGCACATCGGTGGAGAGAGGGGGGGGGTGGTGGTGAGGGGTGGGGGGGTAGAGTACATGTGATCACACTAGAAGTTTCACTACGGTGTGTCCACCAAATTGCACTCTATTCCCTATGAAGTGCACAATTTGGACCAGAGCCCCATGGTAGTGCATGATACAGATGCCATTTGGGCCACACACCAATAACACGTCCCCAACACGCTCCTAACACGCCTCTAACACGCCCCTAACACGCCCCTAACACGCCCCCAACACGCTCCTAACACGCCCCTAACGCGCCTCTAACACGCCCCTAACACGCCCCTAACACGCCCCCAACACGCCCCTAACACGCCCCTAACACGCCCCCAACACGCCCCTAACACGCCCCTAACACGCCCCTAACACGCCCCTAACACGCCCCTAACACGCCCCTAGGTATCTCCGTATGTAGTAGTGACCAGTGGCGGTTCTAGACCATTTCAACTAGGGGGGCCAAGCTGGGGCCAGTTGTTTCTGTTAGAGGGGCCAGTTACATTAGACGTTATTGTTGTCATATCGTTTTCTTCACTGCATTAGCAGGCAAAAGACCATGTTCATAATCATCATCGTTGCCACTGTCTAATAACGGATGTAAAAAAAGAACGATAGCAAAAATTTGTTATGTAAAAATTATTTCATAATACACATTTAGGGGGGCCACAAGGGGGTCTAAAATTGTTGTCACAGGGGCACTGCCTGTGCCCCTGTGGAGGAGCAAAGACAATCTGGTTTGCACTGGGCCTCCAACTGCAAAAACTATAATGGTATTTGTGTGTGTGTGTGTGTGTGTGTGTGTGTGTGTGTGTGTGTGTGTGTGTGTGTGTGTGTGTGTGTGTGTGCGTGTGTGTGTGTGCTGCGGTTAGGTGTCACAGGTCCTTCTTACAGTAAATCTCACACCACCGTCACAGTCACAGCGTCATCAACCCCCAGGGCCTCATGAAGGTCTGCAGCCTTTTCTCTTTCATGTTCTGTGAAGCGTGTCACATGCACACCGGCACACAGGCACACACACACACACACACACACACACACACACACACACACACACACACACACACACACACACACACACACACACACACACACACACACACACACACACACACACACACACACACCCACACACTAGCCTCTGTCACCTGAGGATGTTTCCAACTTTTCAATCATCCCACATGGAGACAAGACAATAGAATAGGTCTCCCTGGTCACCATGACAATATAATAGGTCTCCATGATCACCATGACAATAGAATAGGTCTCCCTGATCACCATGACAACAGAATAGGTCTCCCTGATCACCATGACAAGAGAATAGGTCTCCCTGATCACCATGACAATAGAATAGGTCTCCCTGATCACCATGACAATATAATAGGTCTCCCTGATCATGACAATAGAATAGGTCTCCCTGGTCACCATGACAATAGAATAGGTCTCCCTGGTCACCATGACAACAGAATAGGTCTCCCTGGTCACCATGACAACAGAATAGGTCTCCCTGATCACCATGACAATAGAATAGGTCTCCCTGGTCACCATGACAACAGAATAGGTCTCCCTGGTCACCATGACAACAGAATAGGTCTCCCTGATCACCATGACAACAGAATAGGTCTCCCTGATCCCCATGACAATAGAATAGATCTCCCTGATCACCATGGCAACAGAATAGGTCTCCCTGATCACCATGACAATAGAATAGGTCTCCCTGATCACCATGACAACAGAATAGGTCCCCATGATCACCATGACAATAGAATAGGTCCCCTTGATCACCATGACAATAGAATAAGTCTCCCTGATCACCATGACAACAGAATAGGTCTCCCTGATTACCATGACAACGGAATAGGTCTCCCTGATCACCATGACAACAGAATAGGTCCCCCTGATCACCATGACAATAGAATAGGTCCCCTTGATCACCATGACAACAGAATAGGTCTCCCTGATTACCATGACAACAGAATAGGTCTCCCTGATCACCATGACAACAGAATAGGTCCCCCTGATCACCATGACAATAGAATAGGTCCCCTTGATCACCATGACAACAGAATAGGTCTCCCTGATCACCATGACAACAGAATAGGTCTCCCTGATTACCATGACAACAGAATAGGTCTCCCTGATCACCATGACAACAGAATAGGTCCCCCTGATCACCATGACAATAGAATAGGTCCCCTTGATCACCATGACAACAGAATAGGTCTCCCTGATCACCATGACAACAGAATAGGTCTCCCTGTGCTGGACTCGAGCAGCACCTGGCCTTTTTTGGAACCTGTTCACTCTTTAATGAAAGTGATACTCTGCGGTGTGTGTGTGTGTGTGTGTGTGTGTCTGACGCAGCATGGCAGGGGTCGTGTTTTACCAGTGAGGACCTCTTTGATCCCGCCTGGAGGATGTAAGAAAAGAAAGGAGCGGAAAGAGAGAAGGTGGAAAGAGAGAAGACAAAGGGAACACACAAAGAAGTGTGTTGTGAGTTAATTCATTGCTTCTGTTCCGGCTGCGTTGGGTGTAACATGACCTGACGCAAGCTCTCTGAGCCGAGGAGACACCTGCACGGAGGAGGAAACCACAGCTACGTCTGGTCTACAGCTGCAGTCCAAACAATCCGTTTTACAAGAAACTACACTACTTCTTTACAGTGCAGCTTGATTGGGAAGTCCGTACATTACATAGGCTGAAATTCCATTGAATGAACCCGGTGGACTTTCTTCTTGATTACTCTAGGTGTATGTAATGCCCGATGCTTTACGTAGTAAACGTTTCACTTCTCGTTTAGACAAAGAACAGTAACACGGCCTTGTAAATTGAGTGAGGAGACATCAGATGAAGATAGGATTTCTCTTCACCAAATCTGATGGGTTAAATCAGCAGACTGTTAAATTGGTTGTGTTTGTTAGATTCTGCTCATGCAGCCTGGTTGCACCAAACTGAACTACGCTCTTCAGGTGATACAGTGGTGAGTTCAGCCAGGTTTCACAAGGTTATCTTATCCTTCACTTGGCAGACATCTGATTTTTTTTTTATTTTTTAAACTAGGCAAGTCAGTTAAGAACAAATTCTTATTTCCAATGACGACCTAGGAACATTGGATTAACTGCCTTGTTCAGGGGCAGAATGACAGATTTTGTACCTTGTCAGCTTGGAGGATTCGATCCAGCAACCATTCGGTTACTGGCCCAACGCTCTAACCACTAGGCTACCTGCTGCCCCTGATTTACAGCTGGTCCTCCTGCAGCTGCCAAACCCCGGGGGAGAGTAAGTCAGGGCTCTGGTCTAAAGTAGTGCACTATGTAGGGAATAGGGTGGTTATGGGCTCTGGTCTAAAGTAGTGCACTAGGTAGGGAATAGGGTGGTTATGGGCTCTGGTCTAAAGTAGTGCACTAGGTAGGGAATAGGGTGGTTATGGGTCCTGGTCTAAAGTAGTGCACTATGTAGGGAATAGGGTGGTTATGGGCTCTGGTCTAAAGTAGTGCACTAGGTAGGGAATAGGGTGGTTATGGGCCCTGGTCTAAAGTAGTGCACTAGGTAGGGAATAGGGTGGTTATGGGCCCTGGTCTAAAGTAGTGCACTAGGTAGGGTTCCATTTGAGACACGTTCTTGAATTATAATAAATTCTGCTGTAAGAAGAATGTACAGGAGCTTTAATTCCCATGGACAAGTGAGCTGATATTACTTACAGTGCTGTTGACGTAGGAAAGGCACTATGGTACACAGTTGAAGTCGGAGGTTTACATACATCTTAGCCAATTCCTGACATATAATCTTGGTACAAATTCCCTGTCTTAGGTCAGTTAGGATCACCACTTTATTTTAAGAAAGTGAAATGTCAGAATAATAGTAGAGAGAATGATTTATTTCATCTTTTATTTCTTTCATCACATTCCCAGTGGGTCAGAAGTTTACATACACTCAATTAACATTTGGTAGCATTGTCTTTAAATTGTTTAACTTGGGTCAAACGTTTCGGGTAGCCTTCCACGAGCTTCTCACAATAGTTGGGTGGATTTTGGCCCATTCCTCCTGACAGAGCTGGTGTAACTGAGTCAGGTTTGTAGGCCTCCTTGCTCGCACACGCTTTTTCAGTTCTGCCCACACATTTTCTACAGGATTGAGGTCCGGGCTTTGTGATGGCCACTCCAATACCTTGACTTTGCTGTCCTCAAGCCATTTTGCCACAACTTTGGAAGTATGCTTGGGGTCATTGTCCATTTGGAAGACCCATTTGCGACCAAGCTTTAACTTCCTGACTGATGTCTTGAGATGTTGCTTCAATATATCCACATAATTTCCCTACCTCTTGATGCTATCGATTTTGTGAAGTGCACCAGCCCCTTCTGCAGCAAAGCACCCCCACAACATGATGCTGCCACCCTCGTGCTTCATGGTTGGGATGGTGTTCTTCGGCTTGCAAGACTCCCCCTTTTTCCTCCAAACATAACGATGGTCATCATGGCCAAACAATTCTATTTTTGTTTCATCAGACCAGAGAACAAAAAGTACAGTGCAGTTGCAAACTGTAGTCTGGCTTTTTTTATGGCGGTTTTGGAGCAGTGGCTTCTTCCTTGCTGAGCGGCCTTTCAGGTTATGTCGATATAGGACTCGTTTTACTGTGGATATAGATACTTTTGTACCTGTTTCCTCCAGCATCTTCACAAGGTCCTTTGCTGTTGTTCTGGGATTGATTTGCACTTTCCGCACCAAAGTACGCTCATCTCTAGGAGACAGAACGCGTCTCCTTCCTGAGCGGTATGACGGCTGCGTGGTCCCATGGTGTTTATACTTGCGTACTATTGTTTGTACAGATGAACGTGGTACCTTCAGGCGTTTGGAAATTGCTCCCAAGGATGAACCAGACTTGTGGAGGTCTGCAATTGTTTATCTGAGGTCTTGGCGGATTTCTTTTGATTTTCCCATGACGTCAAGCAAAGAGGCACTGAGTTTGAAGGTAGGCTTTGAAATACATCCACAGGTACACCTACAATTGACTTAAATGATGTCAATTAGACAATCAGAAGCTTCTAAAGCCATGACATAATTTTCTGGAATTTCCCAATCTGTTTAAAGGCACAGTCAACTTAGTGTATGTAAACATCTGACCCACTGGAATTGTGATACAGTGAATTATAAGTCAAATAATCTGTCTGTAAACAATTGTTGGAAAAATTACTTGTGTCATGCACAATGTACATGTCCTAACCGACTTGCCAAAACTATAGTTTGTTAACAAGAAATTTGTGGAGTGGTTGAAAACGAGTTTTAATGACTCCAACCTAAGTGGATGTAAACTTCCCACTTCAACTCTATGTATATATAACAGCCTGGCGTATTTCAGTCCCAGAGATCATTTAGTTCACTACACTGGTTGACTGAGGTGGTTATAAACCCTGGTTATTAGATCACATTATTGACATGGCAGCCCATTCGCAAACGGCGCGACTTGTACTTTCAGAGGTGCTGAGCACTTATCTACTCCGTCTCTCATATCCTGTCCTCAATAAAGCACCACAGCCGCGGGGAGCCGAGCTGATCACACTACCTCACACTTGATAACCCCTGGCTTTGATTTGATTTGATTCTAATCAACACTATCACCCAAATGACGTCAGTTTTGCAGCAATCTTTAAACATGCAGTCTAATGCAGTCCCAACAATGCAGTGTTCAATATCAAAGGTGAAGGAATTGAAAGTCCAGAATAGAAACAAAAAATGAGCACACGCTATGGTACATAGGGAATGGCCTGTCCTCTCTGACAGGCAGTATTGTCACGACACCTACGGAAGGTGGCGCCCCTCCTCGCCCGGGCGGCGCTCGGCGGTCGTCGTCGCCGGCCTACTAGCTGCCACTGATTTATGTTTCACGTTCTGTTAGTTAGGCCTAGGTTAGTTACGCACCTGTTTTGTATTAGTTGTTAGTGGGGAGGGGTATTTAGGCTAGTTAGTTAGGTTTGTGGTTTGTGCGGGATTGTTTGTTGTTTATGAGGATCTGTGTTTTTCCCTCTTGGGATTACGAAGTATTGTATTTGGGCTGCGTCCCTGGTTATCGTTCGTAAGAGGGTGGTGCCTTTTATTTTAGCATACCCTGCACTCCGTTCTTTTTTCATTTTTTCCGTGAGAATATTTATTAAAAGTTTATTCGCGGAATCATCTGTCTCCTGCGCCTGACTCCACCTCTCCTGCTTCCTCAGGCCACCCATTGTGACAACTATGGTATATAAAGAACAGTCTGGCCTCTCTGAAAGGTAAAATGGTACAAGTGCTTTTCTTTTCAGAGGCTCTTCAGTTTGCAGATAGACCCAGACCCTGACAGAGCCATTCTCTTCCTCATATAACTAACCAGACGCTGTGTGACGACCCTCCCACTCTGTCTGCCGTATTCGCTCTCTTTGCTCTTGTTTCCTTATTAGGATGCCGGTGGGCGGAGCTGGGAGGGTCGTTAGCGACATGGGAAACACCTGGGCCCGGGTGTGTCCCAGGATATATAGACCTCTTCCACATTCATTGGGGAGACTCTTTCCATGCAGACACAATATTGTTTATTTGTATATAGGTTACCTTAGTTAATAAATATATTTTGTTATTCCTATCTCCACGTTGTTTCCCTTTTTGTTACGAACTTTGAGCCGGTTCATGACAGCTGACAGAGCCTTCCTATTCCTCATATAACCAACCAGACCCTGATAGAGCCCTCCTATTCCTCATATAACCAACCAGACTGTGATAGAGCCTTCCTATTCCTCATATAACCAACCAGACCCTGATAGAGCCATTCTATTCCTCATATAACCAACCAGACCCTGATAGAGCCTTCCTATTCCTCATATAACTAACCAGACCCTGATAGAGCCTTCCTATTCCTCATATAACTAACCAGACTCTGACAGAGCCTTCCTATTCCTCATATAACTAACCAGACCCTGATAGAGCCCTCCTATTCCTCATATAACTAACCAGACCCTGATAGAGCCTTCCTATTCCTCATTTAACTAACCAGACTCTGATAGAGCCTTCCTATTCCTCATATAACTAACCAGACTCTGACAGAGCCTTCCTATTCCTCATATAACTAACCACACCCTGATAGAGCCATCCTATTCCTCATATAACTAACCAGACCCTGATAGAGCCCTCCTATTCCTCATATAACTAACCAGACTGTGATAGAGCCTTCCTATTCCTCATATAACCAACCAGACCCTGATAGAGCCTTCCTATTCCTCATATAACTAACCAGACCCTGATAGAGCCCTCCTATTCCTCATATAACTAACCAGACCCTGATAGAGCCCTCCTATTCCTCATATAACTAACCAGACCCTGACAGAGCCTTCCTATTCCTCATATAACTAACCAGACCCTGATAGAGCCTTCCTATTCCTCATATAACTAACCAGACCCTGATAGAGCCATTCTATTCCTCATATAACCAACCAGACCCTGATAGAGCCTTCCTATTCCTCATATAACTAACCAGACCCTGATAGAGCCTTCCTATTCCTCATATAACTAACCAGACCCTGATAGAGCCATTCTATTCCTCATATAACCAACCAGACCCTGATAGAGCCCTCCTATTCCTCATATAACTAACCAGACCCTGATAGAGCCTTCCTATTCCTCATATAACTAACCAGACCCTGATAGAGCCTTCCTATCCCTCATATAACTAACCAGACCCTGATAGAACCTTCCTATTCCTCATATAACTAACCAGACCCTGATAGAGCCTTCCTATTCCTCATAAAACTAACCAGACCCTGATAGAGCCTTCCTATTCCTCATATAACTAACCAGACCCTGATAGAGCCTTCCTATTCCTCATATAACTAACCAGACCCTGATAGAGCCTTCCTATTCCTCATATAACTAACCAGACTGTGATAGAGCCTTCCTATTCCTCATATAACCAACCAGACCCTGATAGAGCCTTCCTATTCCTCATATAACTAACCAGACCCTGATAGAGCCTTCCTATTCCTCATATAACTAACCAGACTCTGACAGAGCCTTCCTATTCCTCATATAACTAACCAGACTCTGATATAGCCATTCTATTCCTCATATAACCAACCAGACCCTGATAGAGCCTTCCTATTCCTCATATAACTAACCAGACCCTGATAGAACCTTCCTATTCCTCATATAACCAACACTTACATTTTCGTCATTTACAGACACTCATATCCAGAGCAACTTTCAAGAGAAATTAGTGTTAAGTGCCTTGCTCAAGGGCACATCGGCAGTTTTTTTCACCTAGTCGGCTCGGGGATTTTAACCAGTGACCTTTCAGCATGGCCCAACACTCTTAATTACTAACCTACCTGTCGCTAGGCTACCTGCCGCTAACCTACTTGTCGCTAACCTACATGTCGCTAGGCTTCCTGCCGCTAACCTACCTGTTGCTAGGCTACCTGCAAAGTTCCTTTGTTCTCATCCCAAGTGGCATCCTCTTCCCTTTATAGTGCACTACATGACCAGGGCCCATAAGTCTATGTAGGGAATAGGGTGCCATTTGGGACGCAATCCTTGTCTTCCTGGTTAGTGAATCAAGTCACGTTTCGTCCATTTTGATTAATGGCGATCTCTTAAATAATGGGAGAAGACGACAGATTCTAATCCGTTCTTGTATAGAAAATCACTGTACACGGAGGTGCTGATTATGAGGGAGCATGCTGTGGGGTTGTACGGCTGTAATTACTGTAATAGCAGGACGTCTGGAATACACCATTCATCACAGGACTGAGGGAGAAACACACACACACGCACACAATGAGAGATGCCCCACAGAGCTGGTTTATCAGTACTGTTGATAATACTAATCTCCTGAGCCTTGAGATATTAATTTCCTTTGTACATCGTGTAATTAGTGGCATGCTGTGCTTGTGAATATATTAAAAAAGTATAAATGAAAAATCAATCAATATTCTGTTCTCTCTTTTTCTTCATTTGTCTTCTGGTTGCGAAGGTAGAAAGCCTGGCTGTACTGATATCTCGAACTAGTTGGTGTTTATTGTGTGTGTGTGTGTGTGTGTGTGTGTGTGTGTGTGTGTGTGTGTGTGTGTGTATTCATTGGCTGACAATGGAAGTTCATCCTGGTTATACATGTATGTCACATTTTGGGATTCTGAGAGTATCTTCATTATATATGATTCATCTTTTAGGAGTTGTAGAATGACGGACAGATATTTAACCATCATGTTAAATGAATGGATAGTGAACTGAAGTGAAGACAGGGATGATTGAGTCTGCCAGTGGGTTCAAACTGTAGGACACTCAGGATGACAAATCAGAGCAAGATTACTGAATGTAAGTACATTATTTACCTTCAGAGGTGAATGTATCAAACCAGTTGCCGTGATAAAAGTTTTTTGTTGTTGTGCACTCTCCTCAAACAATAGCGTGGTATTTTTTCACTGTAATAGCTAAATTGGACAGTGCAGTTAGATTAACAACGATTTAAGCTTTCTGCCCATATAAGACATGTCTCTGTCCTGGGATATGTTCTTGTTACTTACAACGTCATGCTAATAACATTAGCGCACGTTAGCTCAACCGTCCTGCGGGAGGAGGGGGGGGGGGGATCCTCTACGGGCGACGACACACCGATCCCGAAGAGGATCTTAAGGATCGGCCCCTTTTTTTAAATTTTCGCCTAAAATGACATACCCAAATCTAACTGCCTATAGTTCAGGCCCTGAAGCAAGGATATACATATTCTTGGTACCATTTGTGTGTGTCTGCGTTTGTGTGTGTGTGTGTGTGTTTGTTTGTGTGTGTGTGTGTGTGTGTGAGTGAGTTTGTGTGTTTGTGTGAGTGCGTGTTCCAGTGTCAGTGTGTAGGTCCTTTAATAAAGCTACCTGACGGGTGCCGCCCTGCACTCTAACAGCCTCCGGCTACAATTCTCCCTTGTAATTCAGTGTGAAAAGAGAGCAGGGCCATGGTTTCCAGATTAATGACATGTGTAAGGAGGGACTGCACCACAGACCATATCACTATACTACATGTTCCCTGTGGCTCACTTGATAGAGCATGGTGCTTGTGATGCTCAAGGTTGTGGGTTCAATTCCCACAGGGGACCAGTACGGAGGGGAAGAAAAGTATGAAGTGTGTGTGTGTGTGTGTGTGTGTGTGTGTGTGTGTGTGTGTGTGTGTGTGTGTGTGTGTGTGTGGTTATTGGAGGAATAAAGCTGCTGGTCACACCACACCAGATGGGTAGAGGAAAGCTTTATCTCATCAGGTTAAAGCTGGACCAGGCTGAAACCTCCATGTGGTGAAGGATGGAGAAAAGGGCTCTGGATATGTGCTGCAGCAATGCCTAAATCAATCTATCCACGTCCCAGAGGTATCCCCCTTCTCCTACCACAATGCCCAAATCAATCTATCCATGTCCCAGAGGTATCCCCCTTCTCCTTGATCCAGAGGTATCCCCCTTCTCCTTGATCCAGAGGTATCCCCCTTCTCCTTGATCCAGAGGTATCCCCCTTCTCCTTGATCCAGAGGTATCACCTTCTCCTTGATCCAGAGGTATCACCTTCTCCTTGATCCAGAGGTATCCCCTTCTCCTTGATCCAGAGGTATCCCCTTCTCCTTGATCCAGAGGTATCCCCCTTCTCCTTGATCCAGAGGTATCCCCCTTCTCCTTGATCCAGAGGTATCCCCCTTCTCCTTGATCCAGAGGTATCCCCTTCTCCTTGATCCAGAGGTATCCCCTTCTCCTTGATCCAGAGGTTCCCTTGGTCATGAGAGGTATTGTTTTTGGAGAATCACAGGAATCATATTTTCCTCATTGATTATGTGTGATCTTATTGGTATTGCCCTAGCCTGGTTTTACCAGACTGATTAACCAGACTCCACGGTGAATATTGTTTGCCAGGCTTCTCCATTAGCCATCACATATCATTATATTTGGGAATCATCTTTCCCTTATAGACAGAGCCATACTTAATCTATATATGATTGCCTATACATAGGAATATACAGTATAAAATGTATCACTCATTTAGTCTTGCCATAACAAATGGGTCGAATACTTATTGACTCGAGATTTCAGCTTTTCATTTTTTTTAATTAATTTGTAAAAAATGTCTAAAAATAGAATTCCACTTTGACATTATGGGGTATTGCGTGTGGATCAGTGACACAAAATCGAAATTTAATCCTTTTTAAATTCGGGCTGTAACACAACAAAATGTAGAAAATATCTCAAAGTGTAGTTAAGTATATAGGTGGAGATACGTCTATAGGTGGAGATGTGTCTATAGGTGGAGATGTGTCTATAGGTGGAGATGTGTCTATAGGAGATGTGTCTATAGGTGGAGATGTGTCTATAGGAGATGTGTCTATAGGTGGAGATGTGTCTATAGGTGGAGATGTGTTTATAGGTGTAGATGTGTCTATAGGTGTAGATGTGTTTATAGGTGGAGATGTGTCTATAGGAGATGTGTCTATAGGTGGAGATGTGTTTATAGGTGTAGATGTGTCTATAGGTGGAGATGTGTTTATAGGTGGAGATGTGTTTATAGGTGGAGATGTGTCTATAGGTGTAGATGTGTCTATAGGTGGAGATGTGTCTATAGGTGGAGATGTGTCTATAGGAGATGTGTCTATAGGTGGAGATGTGTTTATAGGTGGAGATGTGTCTATAGGTGGAAATGTGTCTATAGGTGGAAATGTGTCTATAGGTGGAAATGTGTCTATAGGAGATGTGTCTATAGGAGATGTGTTTATAGGTGGAGATGTGTCTATAGGTGGAGATGTGTCTATAGGTGGAGATGTGTCTATAGGTGGAGATGTGTCTATAGGTGGAGATGTGTCTATAGGTGTAGATGTGTCTATAGGTGTAGATACGTCTATAGGTGTAGATGTGTCTATAGGTGTAGATACGTCTATAGGTGGAGATGTGTCTATAGGTGGAGATATGTCTATAGGTGGAGATGTGTTTATAGGTGGAGATGTGTCTATAGGTGGAGATGTGTCTATAGGTGTAGATACGTCTATAGGTGGAGATGTGTCTATAGGAGATGTGTCTATAGGTGGAGATATGTCTATAGGTGTAGATGTGTCTATAGGTGTAGATGTGTCTATAGGTGGAGATGTGTCTATAGGTGTAGATGTGTCTATAGGTGGAGATGTGTCTATAGGTGGAGATGTGTCTATAGGTGGAGATGTGTCTATAGGAGATGTGTCTATAGGTGGAGATGTGTCTATAGGTGTAGATGTGTCTATAGGTGTAGATGTGTCTATAGGTGTAGATATGTCTATAGGTGTAGATGTGTCTATAGGTGTAGATGTGTAGATGTGTCTATAGGTGGAGATGTGTCTATAGGAGATGTGTCTATAGGTGGAGATGTGTTTATAGGTGTAGATGTGTCTATAGGTGTAGATATGTCTATAGGTGTAGATGTGTCTATAGGTGTAGATGTGTCTATAGGTGGAGATGTGTCTATAGGTGTAGATGTGTCTTTAGGTGTAGATGTGTCTATAGGTGGAGATGTGTCTATAGGTGGAGATGTGTCTATAGGGTGTCTATAGGTGGAGATGTGTCTATAGGTGGAGATATGTTTATAGGTGGAGATGTGTCTATAGGAGATGTGTCTATAGGAGATGTGTCTATAGGTGTAGATGTGTCTATAGGTGTAGATATGTCTATAGGTGGAGATGTGTCTATAGGTGTAGATGTGTCTATAGGTGGAGATGTGTCTATAGGTGTAGATGTGTCTATAGGTGATGTGTCTATAGGTGGAGATGTGTCTATAGGTGGAGATGTGTCTATAGGTGGAGATGTGTCTATAGGTGGAGATGTGTCTATAGGAGATGTGTCTATAGGTGGAGATGTGTCTATAGGTGGAGATGTGTCTATAGGTGGAGATGTGTCTATAGGAGATGTGTCTATAGGTGGAGATGTGTCTATAGGTGGAGATGTGTTTATAGGTGTAGATGTGTCTATAGGTGTAGATGTGTCTATAGGAGATGTGTCTATAGGTGTAGATGTGTTTATAGGTGGAGATGTGTTTATAGGTGGAGATGTGTTTATAGGTGTAGATGTGTCTATAGGTGGAGATGTGTCTATAGGTGTAGATGTGTCTATAGGTGTAGATGTGTTTATAGGTGGAGATGTGTCTATAGGTGTAGATGTGTCTATAGGTGTAGATGTGTCTATAGGTGGAGATGTGTCTATAGGTGTAGATGTGTCTATAGGTGTAGATGTGTCTATAGGTGGAGATGTGTCTATAGGAGATGTGTCTATAGGTGGAGATGTGTCTATAGGTGGAGATGTGTTTATAGGTGTAGATGTGTCTATAGGTGGAGATGTGTCTATAGGTGGAGATGTGTCTATAGGAGATGTGTCTATAGGTGGAGATGTGTTTATAGGTGTAGATGTGTCTATAGGTGTAGATGTGTCTATAGGTGTAGATGTGTCTATAGGAGATGTGTCTATAGGTGTAGATGTGTTTATAGGTGGAGATGTGTCTATAGGTGTAGATGTGTCTATAGGTGTAGATGTGTCTATAGGTGGAGATGTGTCTATAGGTGGAGATGTGTTTATAGGTGTAGATGTGTCTATAGGTGTAGATGTGTCTATAGGTGGAGATGTGTCTATAAGAGATGTGTCTATAGGTGGAGATGTGTTTATAGGTGTAGATGTGTCTATAGGTGGAGATGTGTCTATAGGTGTAGATGTGTCTATAGGTGGAGATGTGTCTATAGGTGGAGATGTGTTTATAGGTGTAGATGTGTCTATAGGTGTAGATGTGTCTATAGGAGATGTGTTTATAGGTGGAGATGTGTTTATAGGTGGAGATGTGTTTATAGGTGGAGATGTGTCTATAGGTGGAGATGTGTCTATAGGTTGAGATGTGTCTATAGGTGTAGATGTGTCTATAGGTGGAGATGTGTTTATAGGTGGAGATGTGTCTATAGGTGGAGATGTGTTTATAGGTGTAGATGTGTCTATAGGTGGAGATGTGTCTATAGGTGTAGATGTGTCTATAGGTGGAGATGTGTCTATAGGTGGAGATGTGTTTATAGGTGTAGATGTGTCTATAGGTGTAGATGTGTCTATAGGAGATGTGTTTATAGGTGGAGATGTGTTTATAGGTGGAGATGTGTTTATAGGTGGAGATGTGTCTATAGGTGGAGATGTGTCTATAGGTTGAGATGTGTCTATAGGTGTAGATGTGTCTATAGGTGGAGATGTGTTTATAGGTGGAGATGTGTCTATAGGTGTAGATGTGTCTATAGGTGTAGATGTGTCTATAGGTGGAGATGTGTTTATAGGTGGAGATGTGTTTATAGGTGGAGATGTGTTTATAGGTGGAGATGTGTCTATAGGTGGAGATGTGTCTATAGGTGGAGATGTGTTTATAGGTGGAGATGTGTCTATAGGTGTAGATGTGTCTATAGGTGGAGATGTGTCTATAGGTGGAGATGTGTCTATAGGTGGAGATGTGTTTATAGGTGTAGATGTGTCTATAGGTGTAGATGTGTCTATAGGTGGAGATGTGTCTATAGGAGATGTGTCTATAGGTGGAGATGTGTCTATAGGTGGAGATGTGTTTATAGGTGTAGATGTGTCTATAGGTGTAGATGTGTCTATAGGTGGAGATGTGTTTATAGGTGGAGATGTGTCTATAGGTGTAGATGTGTCTATAGGAGATGTGTCTATAGGTGGAGATGTGTTTATAGGTGTAGATGTGTCTATAGGTGGAGATGTGTCTATAGGTGTAGATGTGTCTATAGTTGTAGATGTGTCTATAGGTGGAGATGTGTCTATAGGTGTAGATGTGTTTATAGGTGTAGATGTGTTTATAGGTGTAGATGTGTCTATAGGTGTAGATGTGTCTATAGGTGGAGATGTGTCTATAGGTGGAGATGTGTCTATAGGTGTAGATGTGTCTATAGGTGTAGATGTGTCTATAGGAGATGTGTCTATAGGTGGAGATGTGTTTATAGGTGTAGATGTGTCTATAGGTGGAGATGTGTCTATAGGTGTAGATGTGTCTATAGGTGTAGATGTGTTTATAGGTGGAGATGTGTTTATAGGTGTAGATGTGTCTATAGGTGGAGATGTGTCTATAGGTGGAGATGTGTCTATAGGAGATGTGTTTATAGGTGGAGATGTGTTTATAGGTGTAGATGTGTTTATAGGTGGAGATGTGTGTCACGTCCTGACCAGTATAAGGGTTATTTGTTATTATAGTTTGGTCAGGACGTGGCAGAGGGTATTTTGTTTATGTGGTTCGGGGTGGTGTTTTATGTAATAGGGTGTTTGATTTATTATTTAATCAGTGTAATCAGATGGTTGAGAGAGTGCATATGTAATGTAAATTACTACAGAATGGACAATATTATGTCTGTAAAACAGGATTGAAATGTCTCAAAATAAATCAAATCAAAATAGATTTTTTGCCCTTTGTGCTGTTGTCTGTGCCCTATAATGTTTGTACCCTGTGTTGTGCTGCTACCATGTTGTGCTGCTGACAGGTTGTGATGCTACCATGTTGTGATGCTACCATGTTGTTGTCATGCTGTGTTGTCATGTGCTGCTGCCTTGCTATGTTGTTGTCTTAGGTGTCATGTCCTGACCAGTATTAGGGATTATTTGTAATTGTAGTTTGGTCAGGACGTGACAGAGGGTATTTGTTTATGTGGTTCGGTTGTGGTGGTTTATTTAGTAGGGTGTTTGGTTAGTTAGTTCCGGGTTATGTTCTGTGTTAGTATTTCTATGTTCTTTCTGGTTAGTTGTATATCTATGTCTAGTTAATTGAGGGTTGGACTCTCAATTGGAGGCAGGTGTTTTCTAGTTGCCTCTGATTGAGAGTCCTATATATGGGTATGTGTTTGGTTTAGTGTTTGTGGGAGATTTTTTCTTGTTTTGCTGTGTGTGCCTGACAAGACTGTCTAGTTCGTTTGTGGTTTTTGTATATGTGTTTATTTTGGTTTTTCCTTCTTTGTCTGTAATAAAGAAGATGAGTATACACTTCCCTGCTGCATTTTGGTCCTCTCCTTACAACAACCGTGACATTAGGTCTCTCTTTATGTATTGTTGTGTTGTCTCTCTTGTCGTGATGTGTGTTTGGTCCTATATTTTTAATTCCAGCCCCCATCCCCGCAGGAGGCCTTTTGCCCTCTGGTAGGCCGTCATTGTAAATAAGAATTTGTTCTTAACTGACTTGCCTTGTTAAATAAAGGTAAAATAAAAAATGGGCCGAATACAACAGAATACAACCTTACCCTGAAATGCTTACTTACAAGCCCTTAACCAACAAGGCAGTTTTTCAAAGTAAATAAGAAAATATTTGCAAAAATAAATAAATAATAATAAAATAAAGTTTAAAAAGTAACACAATAAAATGACAATAATAAGGCTAGATACAGGGGGTACTGGTATTGCCTCTGATCTGGTGGACTCACTAAACACAAATGCTTCATTTGTAAGTGATGTCTGAGTTTTGGAGTGTGCTCTTAGCTGTTTGTAAAAAAAATTAAAATCAAGAAAATTGAGTCTTCTGGTTTGCTTAATATAAGGAATTAAAAATGATTTATACTTTTACTTTTATATTTTAACAATTTACTTTTGATACTTAAGTATATTTTAAACCAAATACTTTTAGACTTTTACTCAAGTAGTATTTTACTGGGTGACTTTCACTTTTACTTGAATTGTTTTCTATTAATGTATCTTTACTTTTACTCAAGTATGACAATTGGGTACTCATTCTACCACTATATGTAGGTGAACATGAATCGATAATAAACAGTGAGTAGCAGTAGCGTAAACATTTTGAGAATCCGAGGACCCATGCCAAATATTTTCAGTCTCCGGAGGGGGAATAGGCGCTGTGGTGTCCTCTTCACGTCTGTCTTGGTGTGTGTTTGGACTATGATGGATCCTTAGTGATGTGGACACCAAGGAACTTGAAGATCTCGACCCGCTCCGTTACAGCCCTGTCGATGTGAATGGGGGCATACTCTGTCCTCCTTTTCCTGTAGTCCACGATCAGCTCCTTTGTTTTGCTCACATTGAGGGAGAGGTTGTTGTCTTGGCACCACACTGCCATACCGTTGTGTCATTGGCAAACTTAATGATGGTATTGGAGTCGTGCGTGGCTATGCAGTCGTGGGTTAACAGGGAGTACAGGAGGGGACTAAACACACACCGCTAAGAATCAGCATGGCGGATGTGTTGTTCTCTACCCTTAGCACCTGGGGGCAGCCAGTCAGGAAGTCCAGGATCAAGTTGCAGAGGGAGGTGTTTACTCCCAGGGTCCTTAGCTTAGCGATGAGCTTTGAGGGTACTATGGTGTTGAATGCTTAGCTGTAGTCAATGAATAGCATTCTCACATAGGTGCTCCTTTTGTCCAGGTGGGAAAGGGCAGTGTGGAGTGCAATAGAGATTGCATCATCTGTAGATCTGTTTGGGCGGTATGCAAATTGAAGTTTGTCTAGGGTTTCTGGGATAATGGTGTTGATGTGAGCCATGACCAGCCTATCAAAGCACTTCATGGCTACAGACGTGAGTGCAACGGGGCCGTAGTCATTTAGGCAGGTTACCTTAATGTTCTTGGGCACAGGGACTATGGTGGTCTGTTGAAACATGTAGGTATTACAGACTCAGTCAGGGAGAGGTTGAAAATGTCAGTGAAGACAATTGCCAGTTGGTCAGCGCATGCTCTGAGTACGCGTCCTGGTAATCCGTCTGGCTCTGCGGACTTGGGAATGTTGACCTGTTTAAAGGTCTTACTCAAATCGGCTACGAAGAGCGTGATCACACAGTCGTCCGGAACAACTAGTGCTCTCATGTATGCTTCAGTGTTGCTTGCTTCGAAGTGATTGAGCCTTTAGCGCAGAGTGGATGTTGCCTGTAATCCATGGCTTCTGGTTGGGCTATGTATGTACAGAGAGGTGTAGATATGTATATACTGTAGGTGTGGAGTACAGTCACTGTGGGGACGACATCGTGACTGATGTGGTACACCCTTCCATTCCAACGGATGAATCCCAGAACATTTTCCAGTCTGTGCCCACAAAACGCATCCGCGTCATCTGACCACTTCCGTAATGAGCTTGTCACTGGTTCTTCCTGCTTGAGTTTTTGCAGGAATAAGGAGGATATAATTATGGTCAGATTTTCCAAATTTGTTATCTGGTTGCACATGTGACATGCTGGTATAAATGAGGTAAAACGGATGTACGTTTTCCTGCATTAAAGACCCCGGCCACTAGGGGTGCTGCTTCTCTTATTTGCTTATGGGATTACACAGCTCGTTGAGTGGGGTCTTATTGCCAGCATCGGTTTGTGGTGGTAAATAGACGACTACGAATAATATAGATGAAAAATCTCTTGATAAATCGTATGGACTACAGCTTATCATGAGGTATTCTAACTCAGGCGATGCAAAACCAAGAGACTTCCTTTTAGAGATCACTCAGCAGCTGTTATTGACAAATAGACATAGACCACCACCTTTTGTCTTACTCGAGGTTGCTGTTTGGTCTTGCCGATGCACGGAAAACCCAGCCAACTGTATATTATCCATGTCCTCGTTCAGCCATGACTCAGTGAATCATAAGATATTGCAGTTTTGAATGTCCCGTTGGTGGGACATTCTCGAACGGAGCTCATCCAGTTTATTCTCCAGTGATTGTTCTGCCAGTGGGAAAGGTGGATTATCGCCAACAAATTCTCACCAACCACCATGATCCGCGACCCCTGTATTGACGTCTACTCTTCATGTAAAATGACGGGGATCAGGGATTTATGTACAAACAAGTTACAAAAAAACACAACAACAAAAAAAACATACAGAATAGCACAATTGGTTAGGTGCCTGTAAAACGGCACCCATTATTGTATACCAGTAACACTAATATGTTTGACTCACATTATTTGTAGCTGGAATCAGGCTATTCGTTAACCGTTTTAATACAATGTCTGCAAGAAGGAGACAAATGGCTGTTAGAGGTTGCGTAACTAGGCCATGACATCATGCTTGGCTACCAGAACAGGAACGGTTGTATTCTAATGAGATTACGTTTTATTAAACAGATATGAGATTTGAATATAACAGCAGCTATCCACCACAACCAGAAACATAACTCACATAATGTTGAAGTTTTATTACGTCCGATAATCCTACTGTCATGTGACCCGAGGTACATCAAGACTTCAGGTGGATCAACAAAACCGGCGTCCATCAAAAGTGAGTCAGTGGAATCTGAGGAAGAAATAAAGTTAGTTATCAAGTAAATAGATTCAGAGGAGTCAGGATGCACCTGCATTACCTAGAGACCTAGTAGAGACGAGAAAGATGAATAGAAGACGAGAGAGAGAGGAGGGAGAGGAGAGGAGAGAGAGGAGAGAGAGAGAGGAGGGAGAGGAGAGAGGAGGGAGAGGAGAGAGGAGGGGAGAGAGAGAGGAGGGATAGGAGAGAGAGAGGAGGGAGAGGAGGGAGAGGAGAGAGAGGGAGAGAG
>NC_042991.1:37867237-37939737 GCF_901001165.1 Salmo trutta
GGAGAGAGAGAGAGACAATATACACAAACCGTCCTCAGGGAATTCAAAGTGTTTGTGTTTAATCGTGTCTGACACAACAGTTCATAACATTGACAGTGTTCAAACAGTCAATATCTCTGTTTTCTTGTAGCTATTACGTAACTGCGGTATAGTCTTGATAGATTTAGTATTTGATTAGAATAATAATGTTGACGTTGACTATACAGTGTGAAGTTGTCAACGTGGGAAGCCTCTCTGTGGGAGAGCGTTTGTACGTGTGATTGTGAGAGGTTTGTCTGTGTGCGTGGGTTGTCCGTTTCTCCGTCCATCCATCTGGGAACGTAGGAAAAAGTATCAATAAAGTAAGCCGTGTGCCTTCACATTGCATTTCCTTATTAAAAGACGGAGGCTGTGTTGTTGTTTTAAGGGCCTTGGCTCCAGACTCCTATTGTTCAGACTGGTTAGGTAGACAAGGTCTCTGAACAGAGCAATATCAGGGAACAGAGACAGCCACTAATTCACAAGTTATTAGGTGTGTATCCTGTTCTGTGTGTGTGTGTGTGTGTGTGTTATTGCTGGAGCTTGTTTGAGTCCATCTGGGGTCTTGGATTTGGTTGTTCTGCTCAGTGCCAAGAACAATACTCCTTCCTTTCTCTCTTTCATATCCTAGTTATTCTGCTGGCACTGCCTCACCACTACACACACACACACACAGATATACACACACACAAAACAGATACACACAAAACAGATACACACACACACACACACCCACCCACCCACCCACCCACCCACCCACCCACCCACACACACACACACACACACACACACACACACACACACACACACACACACACACACACACACACACCCACCCACCCACCCATCCACCCACCCACCCACCCACCCACACACACACACACAGAACAGATACACACACACACACACACACACGCACGCACGCACACCTTGGCACTCTTTCGAGACTGTGTTGGAAAAAATTAGAAGGAAATTTAGAGAAATAACCTTGGTGTCTCATATTATGCCTGTTCTGATCTCTGTTCTAAAACACATCTCTCTCTGTTCTAAAACACATCTCTCTCTGTTCTAAAACACATCTCTCTGTTCTAAAACACATCTCTCTCTGTTCTAAAACACATCTCTCTCTGTTCTAAAACACATCTCTCTCTGTTCTAAAACACATCTCTGTTCTAAAACACATCTCTCTGTTCTAAAACACATCTCTCTCTGTTCTAAAACACATCTCTCTGTTCTAAAACACATCTCTCTGTTCTAAAACACATCTCTCTGTTCTAAAACACATCTCTCTGTTCTAAAACACATCTCTCTCTGTTCTAAAACACATCTCTCTGTTCTAAAACACATCTCTCTGTTCTAAAACACATCTCTCTCTGTTCTAAAACACATCTCTCTGTTCTAAAACACATCTCTCTCTGTTCTAAAACACATCTCTCTGTGTTCTAAAACACATCTCTCTGTTCTAAAAGACATCTCTCTCTGTTCTAAAACACATCTCTCTGTTCTAAAACACATCTCTCTGTTCTAAAACACATCTCTCTCTGTTCTAAAACACATCTCTCTGTTCTAAAACACATCTCTCTGTTCTAAAACACATCTCTCTCTGTTCTAAAACACATCTCTCTCTGTTCTAAAACACATCTCTCTGTTCTAAAACACACATCTCTCTGTTCTAAAACACACATCTCTCTGTTCTAAAACACATCTCTCTCTGTTCTAAAACACATCTCTCTGTTCTAAAACACATCTCTCTCTGTTCTAAAACACATCTCTCTCTGTTCTAAAACACATCTCTCTCTGTTCTAAAACACATCTCTCTCTGTTCTAAAACACATCTCTCTCTGTTCTAAAACACATCTCTCTGTTCTAAAACACATCTCTCTCTGTTCTAAAACACATCTCTCTGTTCTAAAACACATCTCTCTGTTCTAAAACACATCTCTCTGTTCTAAAACACATCTCTCTCTGTTCTAAAACACATCTCTGTTCTCTGGCAGGAGAGAGCCAATTAGAGGTACTTATACTCAAGAGATATGATCTTTTTAATCCTCTGATCTCTGTGCTCAGAACAGGCTCTTAAACGGACACGTGTGGTGAAGAAGTGGTCAAGTTGTTTGACCTACTTCTATAGTGTTTAATCTGCAACCTCAGTTAAACTTATTGAAGAAAAAAACACAACAACCTCTCCGATGATAACAGACCAGAATCCATACTACGGGGTTATATATCTGTTTTCTAAGGTAACTGCTGGTTATTATGAGGGCTCGGGACAAGGCTAAATCTTCCTTCGTAGGATATTGTTTTTTTTTTTGCCACCGGAGGTTGGTGGCACCTTAATTTGAGGAGGACGGGCTCGTGGTAACAGCTGGAGCGGAATCAGTGGAATGGAATCAAACACATGATTTCCATGGTTTCCCCGGGTGTTTGATGTCGTTCCATTTTCTTCCGTTCCCGGCTACTATCACGAGCCATCCTCCTCTCAGCAGCCTCCTGTGTTTTAGGCATGTATGTAACATACGGTACATACTGCACCAATGTTGCATGTCATTTGTATGAGTGAATCTTTTACATAACCACGATACAGTGAATCTCTTACATAACCACGATATTCTGAATCTCTCACATAACCACGATATTCTGAATCTCTCACATAACCATGATATTCTGAATCTCTCACATAACCATGATATTCTGAATCTCTCACATAACCATGATATTCTGAATCTCTCACATAACCATGATATTCTGAATCTCTCACATAACCATGATATTCTGAATCTCTCACATAACCATGATCCTCTGAATCTCTCACATAACCATGATATTCTGAATCTCTCACATAACCATGATACTCTGAATCTCTCACATAACCATGATATTCTGAATCTCTCACAAAGCTATTCTTTCATCTCAGTCCCATGATGATGTTGATGTTGGCTAAAGACATCTATTTATCCCCCCCCCCACCCCAAAACCTCCCCTTTGGAATTTCCCTTTAAGATCAGATCTATTTCATACCCAGCTCTGCGTGATAGCTCGAGCAGCAGGCCCGATCGCACCTCATGATGTTTAACCACAACACCACTCGTTCTCACGCTGTCTCTCCGCTGTAATGAGGATCTCTGCACGACTGGCGCTTCCCTTCTACGTTAAAGACACGTAGTTCTGTTTCACACCTTCACCTTCGTCAGCTGTCCAGACATGGTGTATTGTGGGTAGCAGACATGGTGTACTGTGGGTAGTAGACATGGGGTATTGTAGGTAGGTTGACTCGGTGTCGTGCTTCTACATCTGCATTGCGTGCTGTTTTCTTTTTTGAGGGGGGGGGGGGGGGGGTTAGGCTGGGTTTCTGTATAAGCACTTGGTGACATCTGGCTTTATAAATACATTTGATTGTGTTGATTGAATGTATTGTGGGTAGACATGGTACAGAGTGGCCCAGGGTCGTCTGGGTTTGTGCCGGTGTAGGCCGTAATTGTAGACAGACTGGCCTAGTTAAATAAAAGTTAACTATTTTGGGTAGACATGGTACAGAGTGGCCCAGGGTCATCCATATAAATAAAGGTTAACTATTCAGTGTCTGTCTATTCAGTGTCTGTCTATTCACTGTCTGTCTATTCAGTGTCTGTCTATTCAGTGTCTGTCTATTCAGTGTCTGTCTATTCAGTGTCTGTCTATTCAGTGTCTGTCTATTCAGTGTCTGTCTATTCAGTGTCTGTCTATTCAGTGTCTGTCTATTCAGTGTCTGTCTATTCAGTGTCTGTCTGTCTGTCCAGTGTCTGTCTGTCTGTCCAGTGTCTGTCTGTCTGTCTGTCTGTCTGTCTGTCTGTCTGTCTGTCTGTCTGTCTGTCTGTCTGTCTGTCTGTCCAGTGTCTGTCTGTCTGTCTGTCTGTCTGTCTGTCCAGTGTCTGTCTGTCCAGTGTCTGTCTGTCTGTCCAGTGTCTGTCTGTCTGTCCAGTGTCTGTCTGTCTGTCCAGTGTCTGTCTGTCCAGTGTCTGTCTGTCTGTCCAGTGTCTGTCTTGTAGCACAAGTATTAATAGTTGTACAGAATGTGGACACGTGTTTCTGCAGTAAAGTGAGTTCCTCCATAAACCACTCAGCCAAACCACCGGACGTCGATGAATCCAATACGGACACATTAGCCCCTCCTCTGTCAGATAGGAAACCACGCTGCCATGATAACTGACACCACAGACGGAGAGAGAGGGGAGGTCTAACCTGACACCACAGACAGAAAGAGAGAGAGGGGAGGTCTAACCTGACACCACAGACAGACAGAAAGAGAGGGGAGGTCTAACCTGACACCACAGACAGACGGAAAGACAGGGGAGGTCTAACCTGACACCACAGACAGAAAGAGAGAGAGGGGAGGTCTAACCTGACACCACAGACAGACGGAAAGAGAGAGAGGGGAGGTCTAACCTGACACCACAGACAGACAGAGAGAGAGGGGAGGTCTAACCTGACACCACAGACAGAAAGACAGGGGAGGTCTAACCTGACACCACAGACAGACGGAAAGAGAGAGAGGGGAGGTCTAACCTGACACCACAGACAGACAGAGAGAGAGGGGAGGTCTAACCTGACACCACAGACAGAAAGACAGGGGAGGTCTAACCTGACACCACAGACAGCCGGAAAGAGAGGGGAGGTCTAACCTGACACCACAGACAGACGGAAAGAGAGGGGAGGCCTGACCTGACACCACAGACAGACGGAAAGAGAGGGGAGGCCTGACCTGACACCACAGACGGAAAGAGAGGGGAGGTCTAACCTAACACCCCGTTCAGACAGAAAGGTAGAAAAGTCCTGAATCAAGAAAAACAGTAAAATAAAACCCCTTCTGGGTCCCACAAGGTCAACCACCACCCCTCCACGTCTCTTCACACATACCTCAGCATCAGCATAGCAGTTGGAGTCCAGACCCGGCGGATGCTGATGAAGCTATGCATACCGTCACCAAGTGTTTGTGGTATGTACAGTTCATTTGTTACAACCTTATTCTAAAATGGATTAAATAATTTTTTCCCTCGTCAATCTACAAACAATACCCCATAATGACATCACAATACCCCATAATGACATCACAATACCCCATAATGACATCACAATACCCCATAATGACATCACAATACCCCATAATGACAAAGCAAAAACAGTTTTTTAGACATTTTCACTGAGGAGTGGCTTCCGTCTGGCCACGCTACCATAAAGGCCTGATTGGTGTTGTGCTGCAGAGATGGTTGTCCTTCTAGAAGGTTCCCCCATCTCCACAGAGGAACCCTGGAGCTCTGTCAGAGTGACCATTGGGTTCTTGTTCACCTTCCTGACCAAGACCCTTCTCCCCCGATTACTCTGTTTGGCCAGGCAGCCAGCTTTAGGAAGAGTACTGGTGGTACCAAACTTCTTCCATTTAAGAATGATGGAGGCCACTGTGTTCTTGGGGACATTCAATGCTGCAGAAATGTTTTGTTACCCTTCCCCAGATCTGTGACTCGACACAATCCCGTCTCTGAACTCCATGGACAATTCCTTCGACCTCATGGCTTGTTTCTTTGCTGTGACATGCACTGTCAACAGTGGGACCCTTCCCCAGATCTGTGCCTCAACACAATCCTGTCTTGGAGCTCTACGGACAATTCCTGCTACGTCGTGGCTTGGTTTTTGCTCTGACATACGCTGTCAACTGTGGGACCTTATATAGACAGGTGTTCCTTCCCAAATAATGTTCAATAAATTGAATTTACCACAGGTGGACTCCAATCAAGTTGTAGAAACATCTCAAGGATGATCAATGGAAACAGGATGCACCTGAGCTCAATTTCGAGTCTCATAGCAAAGGGTCTGAATACTTAGGTAAATAAGGTATTTATTTTTTTATACATTTGCAAAAATGTCTAAACCCGTTTTCACTTCCTCATTAGGGGGCATTGTGAGGAGATGAGGAAAAATAATATTTACACTGTTTAAGCTAGCATATAATGTCACAAAAACCAAAACCACAGCTAAATGCAGCACTAACCTTTGATGATCTTCATCAGATGACACTCCTAGGACTTTATGTTATACAATACATGCATGTTTTGTTCAATCAAGTTCATATTTATATCAAAAACCAGCTTTTTACATTAGCATGTGACGTTCAGAACTAGCATACCCACCGAAAACTTCCGGTGAATTTACTAAATTACTCACGATAAACATTGACAAAAAACATAATTATTTTAAGAATTATAGATACAGAACTCCTTTATGCAATCGCGGTGTCAGATTTTAAAATAGCTTTTCGGCGAAAGCACATTTTGCAATATTCTGAGTACATAGCTCGGCCATTACAGGTTAGCTAATTTGACACCCACCAAGTTTGGTGCAACCTAAACTCAGAATTACTATTAGAAAAATTGGATTACCTTTGCTGTTCTTCGTCAGAATGCACTCCCAGGACTTCTACAACAAATGTTGTTTTGGTTCGAAATAATCCATAGTTATATCCAAATAGCTCCGTTTTGTTCATGCGTTCAGGTCACTATCTGAAGGGTAACGCGCGAGTGCATTTCGTGACAAAAAAAAAATCAAAATAGGTTCCCCCATCTCCATAGATGAACTCTGGAGCTCTGTCAGAGTGACCATCGGGTCTTGGTCACCTCCCTAATCTAGGCCCTTCTCCCCTGATTGCTCAGTTTGGCTGGGCGGTCAGCTCTAGGAAGAGTCTTGGTGGTTCCAAACTTCCATTTAAGAATGATGGAGGCTACTGTGTTCTTGAGGACCTTCATGTCACGGTTGTCGTCGGTGAAGGAAGACCAAAACGCAGCAGGTATGTGCAGGCTCATCTTGACTTTTATTAACTATCAAAGTGAACACCCAAAATAACAAACAGAATTACGATCGACAAAAAACAGTCTGGTAAGGCCCAAGGCTAAACACAGAACAATCTCCCACAAAATACAAGACAAACACACCCAACTAATATAGGACTTCCAATCAAAGGCAACACCAAACAGCTGCCTTCAATTGGAAGTCCAACCCCAATTAACTCAACATAGAACCACACACACTAGACTAAACATAGAATACATGAAAACCACACAGTGCCCAAAAACCCCGGAATACTTAAATCAAACACCCTTTTAACAAACACACCACCCTGAACCACATAAAACAAATACCCTCTGCCACGTCCTGACCAAACTACAATACTAATTAACCCTTATACTGGCCAGGACGTGACACTTCAATGCTGCAGAAATGTTTTGGTGCCCTTCCCCAGATCTGTGCCTCGACACAATCCTGTCTTGGAGCTCTACGGACAATTCCTTCGACCTCATGGCTTGGTTTTTGCTCTGACATGCTCTGTCAACTGTCAGTCAGTCAGTCCATTATGCTGTGGGTGAGGATAACAACATGTCTCTATAGTGTCCTTGCTGCCCTACAGTCAGTCAGTCCATTATGCTGTGGGTGAAGTTAACAACATGTCTCTATAGTGTCCTTGCTGCCCTACAGTCAGTCAGTCCATTATGCTGTGGGTGAGGATAACAACATGTCTCTGTGCTATTCTTGGAGGACCGTGGCCTGGAAAAACCGGATGTCCCGCTCTGTTGGTGTTGCTACTGGTATGTCTGTATGTGAGAAGATGGTTTCAGAGGCAGTCACGCAATTCAACATGCAACATTTTACACAGTAATAATTAGGACATTTATTTATTGAGAGTAATTCTCTCTCTCCCGCAGTGAGATTTGGAGTGAGGGAAACTATTTTTTCCCCCAGTGGGGCCTCTGTCTCATCTAGAGGGAGGTCAAAAGGTCATTCGGGGTCAAGCTGGAGGTCGTTGCCGGTGCAATTGATAGCTCCAGTATCTTAGCATCAATCGATCAATCAATCAATCAATCACATGTATTTATAAAGCCCTTTTTACATCAGCAGATGTCACAAGGCGCTTATGCAGAAACCCAGCCAAAAACCCCAAACAGCAAGCAATGCAGATGTCACAAGGCGCTATGCAGAAACCCAGCCTAAAACCCCAAACAGCAAGCAATACAGATGTCACAATGCGCTTATGCAGAAACCCAGCCTAAAACCCCAAACAGCAAGCAATGCAGGTGTAGATGTATGACTGAAGGTCCCAAGTGGTACAGTGGTCTAAGACACTGCATCTCAGTGTACTGAACGTGTCACTGCAGTACCTGGTTCGAATCCAGGGACGTATCACATCTGGCTGTGATTGGGAGTTCCCATAGGGTGATGCACAACTGGCCCAGGTGTCACCTGGGTAGGCTGTCAATGTAAATAAGAATTTGTTCTTAACTGACTTGCCAAGTTAAAATAAAAAAAAATGCTCATAACAATAAGAGAACCAAAACAGTTTTCTTTTCTTTTCACATCCTCTCTCCTTTTTCAAATCCTTCCTTATAACCTTCTCTGTTTCTTCCTTTTGTTTCTGGACACACAACTTTCTGTCTGTCTGTCTGTCTGTCTGTCTGTCTGTCTGTCTGTCTGTCTGTCTGTCTGTCTGTCTGTCTGTCTGTCTGTCTGTCTGTCTGTCTGTCTGTCTGTCTGTCTGTCTGTCTGTCTGTCTGTCTGTCTGTCTGTCTGTCTGTCTGTCTGTCTGTCTGTCTGTCTGTCTGTCTGTCTGTCTGTCTGTCTGTCTGTCTGTCTGTCTGTCTGTCAATTCAACGGGCTTGACTGGCATGGGAAACATATGTTTACATTGTCAAAGCAAGTGAAATAAACAACATTGCACTCATAATTACAGTAACATTGCACTCATAATTACAGTAAACATTTCACTCATAACTACAGTAAACATTGCACTCATAATTACAGTAAACAGTGCACTCATAACGGTTTCAAAAGGATAAAGACATTTCAAATGTTTTATTGTCAGCCACGTACAGTGTTTTTTAACAACGTGCAAATAAACCTAAACGGATAAATATCGGTTGTATTTAGAATGTTGTTTGTGCTTCCTGGTTGCCCAGTTTTAATGGTAACGGGTCACACATCTTGCTGCTGTGATTGCACATTGTGGTATTTCGCCTAACAGATATGGGAGTTCATCAATATTTGATTTTCAAAATCTTTGTGGGTCTGTCTCTACGGTTATACATTTGGGAGGAGGTTAGGAAATGCAGCTCAGCTTTCACCTCATTTTGTGGGCAATGTGCACAGAGCCTTTACTTCTCTTGAGAAGCTGGGTCTTCCTAGGGAAACATCTCTCAATAGCAAGGCTATGCTCACTGAGACTGTACTTGGTCAAGGATTGTTAAGTCACAGTGGTCAGATATTGTGAATTTTCTGCACATTTTAGTCATTCAGCAGACACACTCACCAGAGCAACTTAGAGTAGTGAGTGTATACAGTTTCATACTGGTCCCCCTGTTGGAATCGAACCCACAACACTGTCGTTACAAGCATCACGCTCTACCAACAGAGCCACAGGGGAACCACGTTTAGGGATAGATAGCGTTTCAGTTTGCTCAGTGTTTTTTGGGGGGGTAAATCTTTTCCACTGTGTCAAATAGTTCTCTTTTTTTGATTTCTCATCATTTAGTTGGATCTAATTAAATCAAATCAAATGCTATTGGTCACATACACGTGGTTAGCAGATGTTAATGCGAGTGTAGCGAAACGCTTGTGTTCCTAGTTCCCGACAGTGCAGTAATATCTAACATGTAATATCTAACAATTTCCACAACAACCACCTTATACACACATCTAAGTAAAGGGATGGAATAAGAACATATAAATATAAATATATGGCCGAGCGACATAGACGAGATGCAGTAGATGGAATAGAATACAAAATATACATATGAGATGAGTAACGCAAGTTATGTTAACATTATTAAAGTGACTAGCGTTCCATTTCTTATAGTGGCCAATGATATCAAGTCTGTATGTTGGCAGCAGCCTCTCTGTGTTAGTGATGGCTGTTTAACAGTCTGATGGCCTTGACGTAGAGATGTTGTTGCTGTCCTCGGGCTCTGCATGCATTGTTTGTGGCTTCGAGTTGTACACGAAGGCTGTTTCTGCATGCAGTCTCAACTCCCTCCCTCCCTCCTCAGTCATGTCTCGTGTTACCCGGGCTGTGAGGTACACTGTCAGCTCTGTGTATGAACCAGGATTCCCCACAGAGACCCAGCTGGTGCCCTCGGGCCATAGGAGTGTGAATGTACTGTGTGTGTGTGCCCCTCAGACCTAACGATGTCCCCCCTCCTCCATACCTAACTCCCCTCTCTCAGCTGACACTGGAAATTAAACCCCCCCCTTATTCTGTCATCTCAAAGTCATACTGTAACTCTGCCCTACTCTATAGCAACCGTAGTATCACTGTAACCTATAGCAACCGTAGTATCACTGTAACCTATAGCAACCATAGTATCACTGTAACCTATAGCAACCGTAGTATCACTGTAACCTATAGCAACCGTAGTATCACTGTAACCTATAGCAACCGTAGTATCACTGTAACCTATAGCAACCGTAGTATCACTGTAACCGTAGTATCACTGTAACCTATAGCAACCGTAGTATCACTGTAACCTATAGCAACCGTAGTATCACTGTAACCTATAGCAACCGTAGTATCACTGTAACCTATAGCAACCGTAGTATCACTGTAACCTATAGCAACCGTAGTATCACTGTAACCTATAGCAACCGTGTAATCCGTAATCCTAAGCAACCGTAGTATCACTGTAACCTTATAGCAACCGTAGTATCACTGTAACCTATAGCAACCACAGTATCACTGTAACCTATAGCAACCATAGTATCACTGTAACCTATAACAACCATAGTATTTTTTATTTTATTTATTTTACCAGGTAAGTTTGACTGAGAACACATTCTCATTTACAGCAACGACCTGGGGAATAGTTTCAGGGGAGAGGAGGGGGATGAATGAGCCAATTGTAAGCTGGGGATGATTAGACAGCCGTGATGGTATGAGTGCCAGATTGGGAATTTAGCCAGGACACCAGGGTTAACACCCCTACTCTTACAATAAGTGCCATGGGATCTTTAATGACCTCAGAGAGTCAGGACACCCGTTTAACGTCCCATCCGAAAGACGGCACCCTACACAGGGCAGTGTCCCCAATCACTGCCCTGGGGTATTGGGATATTTTTTAGACCAGAGGAAAGAGTGCCTCCTACTGGCCCTCCAATACCACTTCCAGCAGCATCTGGTCTCCCATCCAGGGACTGACCAGGACCAACCCTGCTTAGCTTCAGAAGCAAGTGGGATGCAGGGTGGTATGCTGCTCACTGTAACCTACTCTATAGCAACCATAGTATCACTGTAACCTACTCTATAGCAACCATAGTATCACTGTAACCTATAGCAACCTTAGTATCACTGTAACCTATAGCAACCATAGTATCACTGTAACCTACTCTATAGCAACCATAGTATCACTGTAACCTATAGCAACCATAGTATCACTGTAACCTATAGCAACCGTAGTATCACTGTAACCTATAGCAACCGTAGTATCACTGTAACCTATAGCAACCACAGTATCACTGTAACCTATAGCAACCATAGTATCACTGTAACCTATAGCAGCCATAGTATCACTGTAACCTATAGCAACCATAGTATCACTGTAACCTATAGCAACCATAGTATCACTGTAACTTACTGTAAAGAAACCAACATGGTTCCCTGTTTGTCTTTCTGCTCTCCCCTCTATGTCTCCCTGCTCTCTCCCCTCTATGTCTCCCTGCTCGCCCATCTCTGTCTCCCTGCTCTCTCCCCTCTCTGTCTCCCTGCTCTCTCCCCTCTCTGTCTCCCTGCTCTCCCCTCTCTATCTCCCTGCTCTCTCCCCTCTCTGCCTCCCTTCTCTCTCCCCTCTCTGTCTCCCTGCTCTCTCCCCTCTATGTCTCCCTGCTCTCTCCCCTCTCTGTCTCCCTGCTCTCTCCCCTCTATGTCTCCCTGCTCACCCATCTCTGTCTCCCTTCTCTCTCTCATCTCTGTCTCCCTGCTCTCCCCTCTCTGTCTCCCTGCTCTCCCCCCTCTCTGTCTCCCTGCTCTCTCCCCTCTCTGTCTCCCTGCTCTCTCCCCTCTCTGTCTCCCTGCTCTCTCCCCTCTCCCCTCTCTGTCTCCCTGCTCTCTCCCCTCTCTGTCTCCCTGCTCTCTCCCCTCTCTGTCTCCCTTCTCTCTCCCCTCTCTGTCTCCCCTCTCTCTCCCCTCTCTGTCTCCCTGCTCTCTCCCCTCTCTGTCTCCCTGCTCTCTCCCCTCTCTGTCTCCCTGCTCTCTCCCCTCTCTGTCTCCCTGCTCTCTCCCCTCTCTGTCTCCCTGCTCTCTCCCCTCTCTGTCTCCCTGCTCTCTCCCCTCTCTGTCTCCCTGCTCTCTCCCCTCTCTGTCTCCCTGCTCTCTCCCCTCTCTGTCTCCCTGCTCTCTCCCCTCTCTGTCTCACTTCTCTCTCCCCTCTCTGTCTCCCTGCTCTCTCCCCTCTCTGTCTCCCTGCTCTCTCCCTGCTCTCTCCCCTCTCTGTCTCCCTGCTCTCTCCCCTCTCTGTCTCCCTGCTCTCTCCCCTCTCTGTCTCCCTGCTCTCTCCCCTCTCTGTCTCCCTGCTCTCTCCCATCTCTGTCTCCCTGCTCTCACCCCTCTCTGTCTCCCTGCTCTCTCCCCTCTCTGTCTCCCTTCTCTCTCCCCTCTCTGTCTCCCTTCTCTCTCCCCTCTCTGTCTCCCTGCTCTCTCCCCTCTCTCTCCCCTCTCTGTCTCCCTGCTCTCTCCCATCTCTCTCCGTCTCCCATCATTCTCTACCTACGACCCAGGACATATAATAAAACCCCTTAGGGAGTGAACATGATTTATAATAAGGGTTACATGGAGAAAATCGGACCGCTCTGAAATTAAAATGGATGGCCCTCACTTCAGCAAAATATATTTGACCTAAACCCTCCCTGAACGCTTAAAAAAAAGTGACTCTCCCCTATGCCCAAAATAACAATAAAAACAAAATGGAGAGCAGAAAACGTGTCTCCCGTTTACCTTCACCTCTTTGACAGACCAGAGCCTTAGATATGCAGTTTTAGAAACTGTTCTTCGTCCTGTCAGCATTACATGGCAACACAGGAATGTTGATAGTGCACAGGGCTGCGGGCCAGAAGGTTGTGGGTTCACAGATCACCGTGGACAAGAGCATGGGGTGGAAAGATCTCCTTTCATAGTAAAAGCATTGAAGGAATCTAAAATAATGAATCTATCGTCGTATTTGCAGGTCAGAGGAAGAAATAGCTTTTATAAACAGTTCATGCAATTGTACGTAATATTAAAATAATATTTTTTACTACTACACATTCAGTATTACTGAAATGACAAGCTAAGAATGGACATAGCGATACGCCTATGTGTTCACATCTTCATATTTATCCAATGCCAAATCAGTGTGTCTTGATTGCAACGAAACTATCCCTGTTTGCAAATAATTAAATCTGAGACATCAATAGGAATCTTAACATATGTACTTTCAAAAGTTAGGTCTACCTTCCCACCCCAGGCAGAGTAGGCCTACCTTTCCACCCCAGACAGAGTAGTCCTACCTTTCCACCCCAGACAGAGTAGTCCTACCTTTCCACCCCAGACAGAGTAGTCCTACCTTTCCACCCCAGACAGAGTAGGCCTACCATTCCACCCCAGACAGAGTAGGTCTACCTTTCCACCCCAGACAGAGTAGACCTACCTTTCCACCCCAGACAGACAGAGTAGGACTACCTTTCCACCCCAGACAGAGTAGGCCTACCATTCCACCCCAGACAGAAAGAGTAGGCCTACCTTTCCACCCCAGACAGAGTAGACCTACCTTTCCACCCCAGACAGAGTAGATCTACCTTTCCACCCCAGACAGAGTAGGGCCTACCATTCCACCCCAGACAGAAAGAGTAGGCCTACCTTTCCACCCCAGACAGAGTAGACCTACCTTTCCACCCCAGACAGAGTAGACCTACCTTTCCACCCCAGACAGACAGAGTAGGTCTACCTCTCCACCCCAGACAGAGTAGGCCTACCTTTCCACCCCAGACAGAGTAGACCTACCTTTCCACCCCAGACAGAGTAGGCCTACCTTTCCACCCCAGATAGACAGAGTAGGCCTACCTTTCCACCCCAGACAGAGTAGGCCTACCTTTCCACCCCAGACAGAGTAGACCTACCTTTCCACCCCAGACAGAGTAGGCCTACCTTTCCACCCCAGACAGAGTAGGCCTACCTTTCCACCCCAGACAGAGTAGGCCTACCTTTCCACCCCAGACAGAGTAGACCTACCTTTCCACCCCAGACAGAGTAGACCTACCTTTCCACCCCAGACAGAGTAGACCTACCTTTCCACCCCAGACAGAGTAGACCTACCTTTCCACCCCAGACAGAGTAGGCCTACCTTTCCACCCCAGACAGAGTAGACCTACCTTTCCACCCCAGACAGAGTAGGGCTACCTTTCCACCCCAGAAAGAGTAGTCCTACCTTTCCACCCCAGACAGAGTAGACCTACCTTTCCACCCCAGACAGAGTAGGTCTACCTTTCCACCCCAGACAGAGTAGGTCTACCTTTCCACCCCAGACAGAGTAGACCTACCTTTCCACCCCAGACAGAGTAGGTCTACCTTTCCACCCCAGACAGAGTAGGTCTACCTTTCCACCCCAGACAGAGTAGACCTACCTTTCCACCCCAGACAGAGTAGGTCTACCTTTCCACCCCAGACAGAGTAGGCCTACCTTTCCACCCCAGACAGAGTAGGCCTACCTTTCCACCCCAGACAGAGTAGTCCTACCTTTCCACCCCAGACAGAGTAGACCTACCTTTCCACCCCAGACAGAGTAGGACTACCTTTCCACCCCAGACAGAGTAGGTCTACCTTTCCACCCCAGACAGAGTAGGCCTACCATTCCACCCCAGACAGAAAGAGTAGGCCTACCTTTCCACCCCAGACAGAGTAGACCTACCTTTCCACCCCAGACAGAGTAGGTCTACCTTTCCACCCCAGACAGAGTAGGTCTACCTTTCCACCCCAGACAGAGTAGACCTACCTTTCCACCCCAGACAGAGTAGGTCTACCTTTCCACCCCAGACAGAGTAGGCCTACCTTTCCACCCCAGACAGACAGAGTAGGTCTACCTCTCCACCCCAGACAGAGAAGGCCTACCTTTCCACCCCAGACAGAAAGAGTAGGCCTACCCTACCTTTCCACCCCAGACAGAGTAGACCTACCTTTCCACCCCAGACAGACAGAGTAGGACTACCTTTCCACCCCAGACAGAGTAGGGCCTACCATTCCACCCCAGACAGAAAGAGTAGGCCTACCTTTCCACCCCAGACAGAGTAGACCTACCTTTCCACCCCAGACAGAGTAGACCTACCTTTCCACCCCAGACAGACAGAGTAGGTCTACCTCTCCACCCCAGACAGAGTAGGCCTACCTTTCCACCCCAGACAGAGTAGACCTACCTTTCCACCCCAGACAGAGTAGGCCTACCTTTCCACCCCAGATAGACAGAGTAGGCCTACCTTTCCACCCCAGACAGAGTAGGCCTACCTTTCCACCCCAGACAGAGTAGACCTACCTTTCCACCCCAGACAGAGTAGGCCTACCTTTCCACCCCAGACAGAGTAGGCCTACCTTTCCACCCCAGACAGAGTAGGTCTACCTTTCCACCCCAGACAGAGTAGACCTACCTTTCCACCCCAGACAGAGTAGACCTACCTTTCCACCCCAGACAGAGTAGACCTACCTTTCCACCCCAGACAGAGTAGACCTACCTTTCCACCCCAGACAGAGTAGGCCTACCTTTCCACCCCAGACAGAGTAGACCTACCTTTCCACCCCAGACAGAGTAGGGCTACCTTTCCACCCCAGAAAGAGTAGTCCTACCTTTCCACCCCAGACAGAGTAGACCTACCTTTCCACCCCAGACAGAGTAGGACTACCTTTCCACCCCAGACAGAGTAGGTCTACCTTTCCACCCCAGACAGAGTAGACCTACCTTTCCACCCCAGACAGAGTAGGTCTACCTTTCCACCCCAGACAGAGTAGGTCTACCTTTCCACCCCAGACAGAGTAGACCTACCTTTCCACCCCAGACAGAGTAGGTCTACCTTTCCACCCCAGACAGAGTAGGCCTACCTTTCCACCCCAGACAGAGTAGGCCTACCTTTCCACCCCAGACAGAGTAGTCCTACCTTTCCACCCCAGACAGAGTAGACCTACCTTTCCACCCCAGACAGAGTAGGACTACCTTTCCACCCCAGACAGAGTAGGTCTACCTTTCCACCCCAGACAGAGTAGGCCTACCATTCCACCCCAGACAGAAAGAGTAGGCCTACCTTTCCACCCCAGACAGAGTAGACCTACCTTTCCACCCCAGACAGAGTAGGTCTACCTTTCCACCCCAGACAGAGTAGGTCTACCTTTCCACCCCAGACAGAGTAGACCTACCTTTCCACCCCAGACAGAGTAGGTCTACCTTTCCACCCCAGACAGAGTAGGCCTACCTTTCCACCCCAGACAGACAGAGTAGGTCTACCTCTCCACCCCAGACAGAGAAGGCCTACCTTTCCACCCCAGACAGAAAGAGTAGGCCTACCCTACCTTTCCACCCCAGACAGAGTAGACCTACCTTTCCACCCCAGACAGACAGAGTAGGACTACCTTCCCACCCCAGACAGAGTAGTCCTACCTTTCCACCCCAGACAGACAGAGTAGACCTACCTTTCCACCCCAGACAGAGTAGACCTACCTTTCCACCCCAGACAGAGTAGGTCTACCATTCCACCCCAGACAGAGTAGACCTACCTTTCCACCCCAGACAGAGTAGTCCTACCTTTCCACCCCAGACAGACAGAGTAGGCCTACCTTTCCACCCCAGACAGAGTAGGTCTACCATTCCACCGCAGAAAGAGTAGACCTACCTTTCCACCCCAGACAGAGTAGGCCTACCTTTCCACCCCAGACAGAGTAGTCCTACCTTTCCACCCCAGATAGACAGAGTAGGACTACCTTTCCACCCCAGACAGAGTAGGTCTACCTTTCCACCCCAGACAGAGTAGGTCTACCATTCCACCGCAGACAGAGTAGACCTACCTTTCAACCCCAGACAGAGTAGGCCTACCCTACCTTTCCACCCCAGACAGAGTAGACCTACCTTTCCACCCCAGACAGAGTAGGTCTACCTTTCCACCCCAGACAGAGTAGACCTACCTTTCCACCCCAGACAGAGTAGGTCTACCTTTCCACCCCAGACAGAGTAGACCTACCTTTCCACCCCAGACAGAGTAGGGTCTACCTTTCCACCCCAGACAGAGTAGGCCTACCTTTCCACTCCAGGTGCGTGATGTCTAATATTAAAGAAGTCTCGAGGTATTGCTCGCCAGAGGTAAAATACCCCATGATAAGCTGCAGACCACACTATCTACCAAGAGAGTTCTCATCTATAGCCTATCTATCTAGACCACCTTTACTCCATACACAGAGACTGTAGCGTAGCATCCTCGTCATCTGACCACTTCCGTATTGAGCGAGTCACTGGTGCTTCCTGCTTTAATTTTTGTTTGTAAGCAGGAATCAGGAGGATAGAATTGTGGTCGGATTTATGAAATGGAGGGCGAGGGAGAGCTTTGTACGCATCTCTGTGTGTGGAGTACAGGTGATCTAGAATTTTTTTCCCCCCTCTGGTTGCACATTTAACATGTTGATAAAAATGAGGTAGTACTGATTTCAGTTTCCCTGCATTAAAGTCTCCGGCCACTAGGAGCGCCGCCTCTGGGTGAGTGGTTTCCTGTTTGCTTATTTCCTTATACAGCTGACTGAGTGCAGTCTTAGTGTCAGCATCTGTCTGTCGTGGTAAATAAACAGCCACAAAAAGTATAGCTGAAAACTCTCTAGGCAAATAGTGTGGTCTGCATTTTATCACAAGATACTCTAATTCAGGCGAGCAAAATCTAGAGACTTCCTTAGATTTCGTGCACCAGCTGTTGTTTACAAATATGCACAGACCGCCCCCCTCGTCTTACCGGATTGTGCTGTTCTATCTTGCCGGTGCAGCTTATATCCCGCTAGCTGAATATCCATGTCGTCATTCAGCCACGATTCCGTGAAACATAAGATGTTACCGTTTTTGATGTCCTGTTGGTAGGATATTCGTGATTGTACCTCGTCTAGTTTATTGTCCAATGATTGCACGTTGGCGAGTAATACTGACGTTAACGGCAGCTTTCCCACTCGCCTTCTGCGGATCCTTACGAGGCACCCCGCTCTGTGTCGACTGTACCTGCATCTCTTTCTCTTGTCAATGACGGGGATGTTGGCCTTGTCGGGTGTTCAGAGAATGTCCTGTGCATCCTGCTTGTTGAAGAAAAAATCTTAGTCTAATCCGAGGTGAGTGATCGCTGTCCTGATATCCAGAAGCTCTTTTCTGCCGTAAGATACGGTGGCAGAAACATTATGTACAAAATAAGTTATAAATAACACGAAAATAAACACATAATAGGGCGCCCATTGGATGGGCGCCCGTAAAACTGCTGCCATTTCTGCCGGCGCCATTTTCATGTAGAAGAGCCACTCATCATGTTTTAAAGTCTCTCTCAGCCTGCTGTCTTGAACTGCTGCCAGGGCACAGAGCCAGTACCATCCCCAAAGCCCCAGGTCATACTTTGCTAATGTGCCTGAAAGTATTAATGCTGGACTGGGTCAGTAGCACTGTATTAATGCTGGACTGGTTCTATAACACTGTATTAATGCTGAACTAGGTCTATAACACTGTATTAATGCTGAACTGGGCCAGTAACACTGTATTAATGCTGGACTGGGCCAGTAGCACTGTATTAATGCTGGACTGGGCCAGTAGCACTGTATTAATGCTGGACTGGGTCTATAACACTGTATTAATGCTGGACTGGGTCAGTAACACTGTATTAATGCTGGACTGGGTCTATAACACTGTATTAATGCTGAACTGGGCCAGTAACACTGTATTAATGCTGGACTAGGTCTGTAACACTGTATTAATGCTGTGCTGGGTCTATAACACTGTATTAATGCTGCACTGGGCCAGTAACACTGTATTAATGCTGGACTGGGCCAGTAACACTGTATTAATGCTGGACTGGGTCTGTAACACTGTATTCATGCTGTACTGGGTCTATAACACTGTATTAATGCTGAACTGGGCCAGTAACACTGTATTAATGCTGAACTGGGCCAGTAACACTGTATTAATGCTGAACTGGGCCAGTAGCACTGTATTAATGCTGAACTGGGCCAGTAGAACTGTATTAATGCTGAACTGGGCCAGTAACACTGTATTAATGCTGAACTGGGCCAGTAGCACTGTATTAATGCTGAACTGGGCCAGTAGCACTGTATTAATGCTGAACTGGGCCAGTAGCACTGTATTAATGCTGAACTGGGCCAGTAACACTGTATTAATGCTGAACTGGGCCAGTAGCACTGTATTAATGCTGAACTGGGCCAGTAGCACTGTATTAATGCTGGACTGGGCCAGTAAAACTGTATTAATGCTGAACTGGGCCAGTAGCACTGTATTAATGCTGTACTGTATTCACTTTGTTAATGTGTCTGTACTAGGCCAGCAGGGCCATGTGAGTGCTGTTGTCTGGGTCTGTGTGGAGGCAGGGTGTGGGAGATGGAGAATTGATGAGCCTAGTGGGTTAATGTTTTGGGTATTGAAGTTGCAAGATCGGTGAAGAACAGTAATATTGCCTGAGATGGGCATAAAGCACCGTAGAGGTTGGATTACTCAATTGGTTAATCCAAAAACATAATGTCTGAAATAGAAACCTTCAGCCAATAACCAGTTGAGATTTTTACAGGAATTTATTGATCCTATCTCTGGTTTCTGTCTGTGATCTTAATTTATTAGGACTGGCTCATCAGACAGTAAAACGTTCACAACACACTTCTGTCTGGGTCAGCTTACTCTTCCTGGGTGGCGGAGTCTAACCCTGAACAAACCCCTCCATGAATCTTCTCCGCAATGGACGATACACGTTTGTCTCAAACGGCTACAAAAGCACAATTGGGCTACACTACGAGGTCAATTCAATACAACTTCATGTATACCTTTTAGGGGTATTTGAGAAAGATGTTACCAGGGATACCAATGCGATCCAAGGAAATGCTAATCAACGCTACATTTAATATGTGGTCAAGCAAATCCACGTCAACAACACAGCTTTTCGTTTCAGTATCAAGTCATGCAGCGATCAAGGAAGGTTATGTTAACCAGAGTTGGGTACTACAGTTTAAGGGGTAAGGTTTTTTTCTGTTCATTGAGCTGCATCCGTAACAAAGTTGAGTAAGCTGTTAGTTCTAAGAACTTGAACACAGTTGAATTGGTTCGGCCATTTGGGCATCAACTCTGGGAGTCAGCTTTAGCTCGTCTCTTCCTGACACATGGAAACAACACATAGCGTAACTATCGTCACCATGTCCAGTGGAACTGCGAGAATGATGCTCCCCTGTCCCGGCCCACATCTGGAACCCATCTGACAACCAGCTTGTTGTTCCAGACTGAGGTGGGAGGTGGTGCAGGTGTAGGGGTGTTTCTCTCTGACCTCCAGACCTCTTCCTCAGCTGGTACGTCCAAGTCTCCATTGGACAGCCAAGAAATTCCTCAAAAAGTGTACGCAAACGGAAGTTAAGCGTTCACAAAAAAAGCCTCTTGTTTTGTGTCCTGAAGTGCTGAAGTATCCTGAGGTATCCTGAGGTATCCTGAGGTATCCTGCGGTATCCTGCGGTATCCTGAGGTATCCTGAGGTATCCGGAGGTTTCCTGAGGTATCCTGAGGTATCCTGAGGTATCCTGAGGTATCCTGAGGTTTCCTGAGGTATCCTGAGGTATCCTGAGGTATCCTGAGGTATCCGGAGGTTTCCTGAGGTTTCCTGAGGTATCCTGAGCCATGTTGTAATACATTGGATCTGCCAACATTCCATTGAAAGCGTCCAACGTCCTAATCAGGGCCGGTTCGCCATTGTCCAACATCCCACACCCCGCCACCCTCCGCTGAACAGGAATAACTCCCCTGAAATATAAGTGATGTCCTAGGAGAGAGGATCTCCTATTCATCCGGAGGAACATATAAAAGCTCCAAATATAAAAGCTGTGTCCTGAGCTTTGCCCACCTTTGATTTTTGTCTGACGCATTGTTTCCCTTGGGGATGAATTGTTCAACGTTGGAGTCAGAAGTAACCAATTCAATATTTTCTAGCATCAACACAGCAGTAAACTCTGTGAAAAACTTATTTCCTGAAATGTATGTTGCAAATGAAAAAACAGAATGGGATCCTAAACCTGTGTTTACATTGGTGTCAAATGAAAAAATAAGCAAAAATTCACTGCTTGACCATGACTAGTTGTCCAGTAGCCTAGTGTACCACGTCTGTGTAGTGTACTACGCTCTCATAACAGAATGCCGGACAGACTTTTACTTTCACTACCCACGGGTTGTGCAACTAGTGAAACGGGCTATGTATTGTTCAGGGGAGATTCAAACTGATAACAACTGAAAGTGGAAGAGAAGGAGAGTAAAATTGGGTTTGGGTTTGGCTTCGGCTTCGCTGATAATACCAAATGTTACTTATCCCGCCCTGCTCGTCATTTGTGTCTGAAGGGTAGAACAGCCAACAACTGGCAGGGATCTCACCCGGGAGAGGGAGAGAGAGAGAGAGAGAGAGAGAGAGAGAGAGAGAGAGAGAGAGAGAGAGAGAGGGTGGGTGGGATAAGGGGGAGAGAGTAAGGGGAGATGGGGAGAGAGAGAGAAACTCTAACCCAGCTCTCCTCTCTCCTTACAGGTTGGCTGGTGCTTTACTCTCTGCTTGACTGACCTGCCTGACTTCCATAGCCAGATAATTCTATGATTTACTGACTTAATACCTCCAACAGACTGATACTGTGCTTATTGCTTAGTACAGGGTGACCAATGCCAGGTCAAAGGGCCAGAGAGTCAGAGAGGAGAGCTTTGCTGGTCCATTATATTTTACAGCTGAACCAAGTCGACTCCACCTGGCCAAGTCAATGTGTCGACTCCACCTGGCCAAGTCAGTGTCTCGTCTCCACCTGGCCAAGTCAGTGTCTCGACTCCACCTGGCCTAGTCAGTGTCTCGACTCCACCTGGCCAAGTCAGCGTGTCGTCTCCACCTGGCCAAGTCAGTGTAGTCGCCACCTGGCCTAGTCAGTGTCTCGTCGCCACCTGGCCAAGTCAGCGTGTCGTCTCTACCTGGCCAAGTCAATGTGTCATCTCCACCTGGCCAAGTCAGTGTCTCGTCTCCACCTGGCCAAGTCAGTGTCTCGTCTCCACCTGGCCAAGTCAATGTGTCGTCTCCACCTGGCCAAGTCAATGTCTCGTCTCCACCTGGCCAATTCAGTGTCTCGTCTCCCCCTGGCCAAGTCAGTGTCTCGTCTCCACCTGGCCAAGTCAGTGTCTCGTCTCCACCTGGCCAAGTCAGCGTGTCGTCTCTACCTGGCCAAGTCAATGTGTTGATGCCACCTGGCCAAGTCAGTGTCTCGACTGTGTGGAGACCAGAAGGGCAAGCCTTGAGACTGTGTGGAGACCAGAAGGGCAAGCCTTGAGACTGTGTGGAGACCAGAAGGGCAAGCCTTGAGACTGTGTGGTGACCAGATGGGCAAGGCTTGCACTTTGGGACTCCACTGAGCCATGCCAACTCATTCAAGCACAGCGTGAGACATTTGAAAGAAACAAACACTATTTGAACCCAGATATGGTGGACTGGAGTGACGGATAGTGGCAGAACCAACAGAATGAGACAGACACCATGTCAGTTCTCCCAGTTATACATAGATGAGGGAGATGTACAGTAGTAATCTTCATTTGGAAAAAGTATTCACGAGGATGGTCTCTGTTGTCGTTGTCTGAGGCTTGCTATTTTCCTACAGTTAAAGGTCAGGTTAATTTGTAATCGGTACTCAGAAAGAGAAGTTTGTTCTTTATTTCACAGGCCAAGGTGATCAGATCTATGCCCCATCTAATTTATGTCAGACAGCAGATCGATGGTGGGGGAAGATGGTATAGTGTGACCCCTCTGCACTTCTCTTTACCAGGAAATTCCACCCGGAACCCCCCCCCCAAAAAAAATGTGTTCTCCTGTGTGGACAGCCGAAGAGCCCTTTTGGAACACGTTTTTTTCCAAAGAGTGTAAAGTTTAGGGCTGTAGCTTCTGGCGCACACAAGAGACCTGTCATACAAACCTATCTGATGCTGTGATAGGCAAGCTTCCCACTGGGCACACACTTGCTGAATGAACGTTAATGAACGTTGTTTCAACGTCATTTGTCAACGTATTGTGACGTGGATACATTTGATTTGAAAAAAAAAAGAGTCATAAACCAGTACTATTTTCATCTCATTTCAACCAACCGACTTAATTTAAAAAATATATATTTCACCTTTATTTAACCAGGTAGGCTAGTTGAGAGCAAGTTCTCATTTACAACTGCGACCTGGACAAGATGAAGTAAAGCAGTGCGACAAAAACAACAACAGAGTTACACATGGAATAAACAAACGTACAGTCAATAATGCAGTAGAAAAAGTCTATATACAGTGTGTGCAAATGGCTTCAACTTAAATATGAACGTTTTCATTCCAACTATGTATACATTGAAATTGCGTTGAAAAATCCACGTGGAAATGATTAAAAAAACAAACATTTTCATCCTATATTCAACATACAGTATTTTTGTGTGGTTGAAAATTTATGTTGAAGTTCAAATTTGATAATTTGTTATTCGATCTTGTTTCAATGTTGATAGAAAAAAATGGCATGTTTGAATCAAGGTCTTTGTTTTCAATGTCATGCCCATCAACCTAAATAAAGAGGATTATTGAAATAAAATGTGACTCCACAGTCCAACGATTTCTGCCTGAACAGTGACTCCTACTGGTGTATGAAGACTAATGTATTTCAGTGAGAACTAGTCTACTATACCATCCAGATACCTACCTCTATGTACCCTGCTTAGCTTTGGAAAACAAGCTGTGTTTGTTTCTGCTGAGCTGCCATGTCAACACCTATGGATACTGATCAGCTTCCATACTCCTTTGCGTAGACCAATAGACTACCTGAATAAAATGGACAGGTTGAAATGAACTCCTCCTACTTTTCTTAGTTAAACAAGCTGTATGTGCAAGTAAATTCGGAGTGAGGTTGGGTTTATGTTGGCTACATTGACATGTGATTTACCCTAAAGGACACTATCATTTCAACATGTAGCTAGGTTTACTGTCATTCATTCATGGTTGATTGGATCTTTCGAAGTTTACAAGTAGTTACTATTAGCCCTATAAATAGGATGCCAAATTCATGACATTAATAATAAACTTTTACGTTTGGATATTTTATATTTTGTTATATCCTAACAGCCTATTAGTCAAGGTTAAGTCATTATATTAGAGTTTAAGTATTTTTTTTTACCCTTATTTAAACGTTTATAATGCTGATTGAAATGAGATGAAAACAGTACTGGTTGATGATTCCCCCCCCACACACACGTTGATTCCACGTCACACAATATGCCGACAAATTACATTGAAAACAACGTTGATTCAACCAGTGTGTGCCCAGTGGGTTGTTGTTGTAGCTGTTGTAGATGAGCTTAGAGGGGCAGAACCTGACCACACAACCACTGGTACCTCAGGGGTTAACCTCTCTCAGTTTCTATTACTTACTTTATTGCCCTCAAAATTGGTATCTGTCACCCTGACGACCAGTGCCACTGTTTGCTCTGAGCTGGCTGTCAGCCAAGACAGCTAAACACCAGTCAGAGAGGGTGAGAGAGAAAGCGAGAAAGAAAGAGAGAGATGAGGAGAGAGAGAGAGAGACCTGGTTTTTCTGCAGTGAAATTAAAGCTGAAATCCTTTAACTTGTCTCTAACATGGCTGCCAGAAACAGGACAACTCCATGAACTTACAAAGTATTTACTTAAATTAAAGAGAACGGCAAGTTTTTCATCACCTTGAAAATCAGAGAATCTGAAAGCGAGACAAGAGCTCGCACTTTCTACTCTTGAATCAACGATGAAGGGTAAAGGGTACACACATTTCTGAAGTTTCCTGATAAACCCACATCTTATTATTATTCTGTATCTTTGGTGTAGCGATGCCAAGAGTTCCCCCTCCCAGCCCTGGTGGGTTTGTTAGTTAGGGGACATCTGCTGCCTAGGCCAAATATTGTTTTTGGCTCTCCGCTCCCTGGCTCTGTCTAGCTCTGCTGCAAAGAGAGAGAGAATGGAGCTGGCTATTTTTACCATTGAGGGATAGACAGACAGTGTTAACATGCGAAACAATGCCTCGATATCCCTCTGTGCTTTCTCCAGCTCCAGCTGGGGAAACAACTGCTGATGAATGAGATCATCCAAAACAAGCCAGCCAACACAGCCTGGCCTGGGCGGTGAGTTCAGAGGTTCACAACAAGCCAGCCAACACAGCCTGGCCTGGGCGGTGAGTTCAGAGGTTCACAACAAGCCAGCCAACACAGCCTGGCCTGGGCGGTGAGTTCAATGAGTGAAGCAGAAGTTATGATGATAACTGACATCAATGACCTCTTGACCTTTCTGGGATGTTGGATCATAGAGTTCAGTCTGTTAGTCTTTTAGCCACCTCCAGGCTGTGTAAGGACTATTTGACCAAGAAGGAGAGTGATGGAGTGCTGCATCAGATGACCTGGCCTCCACAATCACCCGACCTCAACCTAATTGAGATGGTTTGGGCTGAGTTGGAATGCAGAGTGAAGAAAAAGCATCCAACAAGTGCTCAGCATATGTGGGAACTCCTTCAAGACTGTTGGAAAATCATTCCAGGTAAAACTGGTTGAGAGAATGCCAAGAGTGTGCAAAGCTGTCATCAAGGCAAAGGATGGCTACTTTGAAGAATGTCAAATATAAAATATATTTTGATTTGTTTAACACTTTTTTGGTTACTACATGATTCCGTATGTGTTATGTCATAGTTGTGATGTTTTCACTATTATTCTACAATGTAGAAAAAAGTAAAAATAAAGAAAAACCCTGGAATTAGTTGGTGTGTCCAAACTTTTGACACTTACTGTATAAATTCTTCCACTTTGATATTATTTTGACTAGATCATTAACAAACAATGACAATTGAATCCCTTTTAGTTCCACTTTGGAAAAAGTGAAGGTGTGTGAAAACACGTCCTAAAAAAGGACATCAATAAAAAAACGGTGATTTTCAAAACCTGAAAATAGTTTCTATTTAGGAGGTAGAGGGGCTGTGGGTAATGTATTATATGGCAGTGTTTAGGAGGTAGAGGGGCTGTGGGTAATGTATTATATGGTAGTGTTTAGGAGGTGGAGGGGCTGTGGGTAATGTATTATATGGTAGTGTTTAGGAGGTGGAGGGGCTGTGGGTAATGTATTATATGGTAGTGTTTAGGAGGTGGAGGGGCTGTGGGTAATGTATTATATGGCAGTGTTTAGGAGGTAGAGGGGCTGTGGGTAATGTATTATATGGTAGTGTTCAGGAGGTAGAGGGGCTGTGGGTAATGTATTCTATAGCAGTGTTTAGGAGGTAGAGGGGCTGTGGGTAATGTATTATATGGCAGTGTTTAGGAGGTAGAGGGGCTGTGGGTAATGTATTCTATAGCAGTGTTTAGGAGGTAGAGGGGCTGTGGGTAATGTATTATATGGTAGTGTTCAGGAGGTAGAGGGGCTGTGGGTAATGTATTATATAGCAGTGTTTAGGAGGTAGAGGGGCTGTGGGTAATGTATTATATGGTAGTGTTCAGGAGGTAGAGGGGCTGTGGGTAATGTATTCTATAGCAGTGTTTAGGAGGTAGAGGGGCTGTGGGTAATGTATTATATGGTAGTGTTCAGGAGGTAGAGGGGCTGTGGGTAATGTATTATATGGCAGTGTTTAGGAGGTAGAGGGGCTGTGGGTAATGTATTATATGGTAGTGTTTAGGAGGTAGAGGGGCTGTGGGTAATGTATTATATGGTAGTGTTTAGGAGGTAGAGGGGCTGTGGGTAATGTATTATATGGTAGTGTTTAGGAGGTAGAGGGCTGTGGGTAATGTATTATATGGTAGTGTTTAGGAGGTAGAGGGGCTGTGGGTAATGTATTATATGGTAGTGTTCAGGAGGTAGAGGGGCTGTGGGTAATGTATTCTATACCAGTGTTTAGGAGGCAGAGGGGCTGTGGGTAATGTATTATATGGCAGTGTTTAGGAGGTAGAGGGGCTGTGGGTAATGTATTATATGGTAGTGTTTAGGAGGTAGAGGGGCTGTGGGTAATGTATTATATGGTAGTGTTTAGGAGGTAGAGGGCTGTGGGTAATGTATTATATGGTAGTGTTTAGGAGGTAGAGGGGCTGTGGGTAATGTATTATATGGTAGTGTTTAGGAGGTAGAGGGGCTGTGGGTAATGTATTCTATAGCAGTGTTTAGGAGGTAGAGGGGCTGTGGGTAATGTATTCTATTGTAGTGTTTAGGAGGTAGAGGGGCTGTGGGTAATGTATTCTATAGCAGTGTTTAGGAGGTAGAGGGGCTGTGGGTAATGTATTATATGGTAGTGTTTAGGAGGTAGAGGGGCTGTGGGTAATGTATTCTATAGCAGTGTTTAGGAGGTAGAGGGGCTGTGGGTAATGTATTCTATAGCAGTGTTTAGGAGGTATAGCACCAGTCCCTATAGCACCAGTCCTGCCATAACTCAGCCAGTGTCTCTAGTTGCTGCCCACAGTTGAGAAAATAGCAGCTCTGTCAGGAAACATCCGAAAGAGAGGACAGAACAGAGAGAGAGGACAGAACAGAGAGAGAGGACAGAACAGAGAGAGAGGACAGAACAGAGAGAGAGGACAGAACAGAACAGAGAGGACAGAACAGAACAGAGAGAGAGGACATAACAGAACAGAGAGAGAGGACAGAGAGACAGAGAGACAGAGAGAGAGACAGACAGAGAGACAGACAGACAGACAGACAGACAGACAGACAGACAGACAGAAGGAAAGAAAGAGGACAGAACAGAGAGTGAAAACAAAATATGCAAATGTGTAACCACACAGATACTAGCTAGGAGAGTACAGTAGTTAGACGTTAGTCTCTAAAACCACTAGCTAGCGACCTTTCGGTTACTAGTCCAACGCTGTAACCACTAGGCTACCTACCGCCCCGACTGTACTACATTACTCTCCTAGCTAGCGACCTTTCGGTTACTAGTCCAACGCTGTAGCCACTAGGCTACCTACCGCCCCGACTGTACTCTCCTAGCTAGGGACCTTTCGGTTACTAGTCCAACGCTGTAACCACTAGGCTACCTGCCGCCCCGACTGTACTACATTACTCTCCTAGCTAGTGGCTTTAGAGACTAACTGTCTCGTCTACACCTTCACTAGAATAACCCTCTACCTCCTCTACTGATCACAACACACCAACCGGTGTGTTCAGAACAGGAGCAGAAGCCTAAAGCGAGAGTGTGGGTCTCAGATGTGTGAATCACAGTTTATATAAGGTCTTACTATAACGCGGAGCACCTCTAGCCTGGCACCAGACAGATCTGTTCGTTGTGCTGTCTATGATCATTGCCATGCATTGGAGTTGGCAAAACAGCACATATAGATTAGGGACCAGGCTACAGCAGAGCACCTGTAACGTTTTACATACCTCTCTTCTTTCCCAGAAGCCCAACAGGTTTATGATATACCTCCATTGTTTGAAGAATATTAAGCTTCAGTATTTTGACTGATCTGCACTTTCTTTGCCAGAAGTGCCATTGTATCTTTACAGGGTTGTCAAGGCTTGTATCTGGGGGTGGCAGTTAGCCTGGTGGTTAGAGTGTTGGACTAGTAACCGAAAGGTTTCTAGATCGAATCCCCGAGCTGACAAGGTCTGTCGTTCTGCCCCCTGAACAAGGCAGTTAACCCACTGTTCCCCGGTAGGCCGTCATTGCAAATAAGAATTTGTTCTTAACTGACTTGCCTAGTTAGATAAAGGTAAAAAAATATATATACAAATAAATCTCATGTAGTTCTGAACTGAATTTTGACTTGTGTAGTTCTTGGAAAATCTGAGTCTCAGTTGGACAAACGGGTATTTCCATCAGAAAGGTGTCATGAACACCAGAATGTAAAGTTCATTGGAGCATGTCAAATAAATCTAAGAGACTTTATTTTTTGTGGGAAATAAAGGCATAAATACATTTTTAAAACCATTTTCCATGTTAAAAAAGTGGGCATAAGTAAAGGCTTTGTGATTTGTGGATAAACAGGAAGGGGTCCTAGAAAAAGGCATCTGAAACAGACCTCAGATATCAACACATATTTCGTTTTGGAGAAATGTTTGACCTTCTGTAAGTTTATTTTGCCCTGTGCCTTGTGCCCAGGGTTTTTTTTCTCAGTAGAATAATAGTGAAAATATCAAAACTATGAAATAACACATATCGAATCATGTAGTAACCAAAAAAGTGATAAACGAAACAAAATATATGTTATATTTTAGATTATTTAAAGTAGCCACCCTTTGCCTTGATGACAGATAACATATGTATTATTTCATAGTTTTGATGTCTTCACTATTATTCAACAATGTAGAAAATTGTTAAAATAAAAAAACAACGTTAATAAGAACGCGTGCCCAAACGTTTTACTGGAACTGTATATTTCGTGAATTATTAAGTGATTAAAACCTGTAACTACTAACAAGACACACACTGAGTAGAACACAGTCCAATACACTGAGTAGAACACAGTCCAATACACTGAGTAGAACACAGTCCAGTGCAGTGAGTAGAACACAGTCCAGCACAGTGAGTAGAACACAGTCCAATACAGTGAGTAGAACACAGTCCTCTACAGTGAGTAGAACACAGTCCAGTGCAGTGAGTAGAACACAGTCCTCTACAGTGAGTAGAACACAGTCCTCTACAGTGAGTAGAACACAGTCCTCTGCAGTGAGTAGAACACAGTCCAGTGCAGTGAGTAGAACACTGTCCACTACAGTGAGTAGAACACTGTCCACTACAGCGAGTAGAACACAGTCCACTACAGCGAGTAGAACACAGTCCACTACAGTGAGTAGAACACAGTCCAGTGCAGTGAGTAGAACACAGTCCAGTGCGTAGAACACAGTCCACTACAGTGAGTAGAACACAGTCCAATACAGTGAGTAGAACGCAGTCCTCTACAGTGAGTAGAACACAGTCCAGTGCAGTGAGTAGAACACAGTCCAGTGCAGTGAGTAGAACACAGTCCAGTGCAGTGAGTAGAACACAGTCCAGTGCAGTGAGTAGAACACAGTCCACTGCAGTGAGTAGAACACAGTCCTCTACAGTGAGTAGAACACAGTCCTCTACAGTGAGTAGAACACAGTCCACTACAGTGAGTAGAACACAGTCCACTACAGTGAGTAGAACACAGTCCAATACAGTGAGTAGAACACAGTCCAGTGCAGTGGGTAGAACACAGTCCACTACAGTGAGTAGAACACAGTCCAGTGCAGTGAGTAGAACACAGTCCACTACAGCGAGTAGAACACAGTCCAGTGCAGTGAGTAGAACACAGTCCACTACAGTGAGTAGAACACAGTCCAATACAGTGAGTAGAACACAGTCCTCTACAGTGAGTAGAACACAGTCCTCTACAGTGAGTAGAACACAGACCTCTACAGTGAGTAGAACACAGTCCACTACAGTGAGTAGAACACAGTCCACTACAGTGAGTAGAACACAGTCCAATACAGTGAGTAGAACACAGTCCAGTGCAGTGAGTAGAACACAGTCCACTACAGTGAGTAGAACACAGTCCAGTGCAGTGAGTAGAACACAGTCCAGTGCGTAGAACACAGTCCACTACAGTGAGTAGAACACAGTCTAATACAGTGAGTAGAACACAGTCCAATACAGTGAGTAGAACACAGTCCAGTGCAGTGAGTAGAACACAGTCCAGTGCAGTGGGTAGAACACAGTCCACTACAGTGAGTAGAACACAGTCCAATACAGTGAGTAGAACACAGTCCAGTGCAGTGAGTAGAACACAGTCCACTACAGTGAGTAGAACACAGTCCTCTACAGTGAGTAGAACACAGTCCAGTGCAGTGGGTAGAACACAGTCCACTACAGTGAGTAGAACACAGTCTAATACAGTGAGTAGAACACAGTCCAATACAGTGAGTAGAACACAGTCCAGTGCAGTGAGTAGAACACAGTCCAGTGCAGTGGGTAGAACACAGTCCAATACAGTGAGTAGAACACAGTCCACTACAGTGAGTAGAACACAGTCCTCTACAGTGAGTAGAACACAGTCCAGTGCAGTGGGTAGAACACAGTCCACTACAGTGAGTAGAACACAGTCTAATACAGTGAGTAGAACACAGTCCAATACAGTGAGTAGAACACAGTCCAGTGCAGTGAGTAGAACACAGTCCAGTGCAGTGGGTAGAACACAGTCCAATACAGTAGTACATTGTACTGTATTCTACTGTACTGAACTCTTCTCTGCTCTTCTGTGCTGCGCTGTCCAAACTTGTGAAACATGAGAATGACATTCATAATCCTATTTCATAATAATTAATAATATCATCAACAGTATCTTACCATCTCTGTGTGGGTGAAGAAGATGACTGTGTATAGTGCGTCCCAAATGGAAACATAACACACTATACACATCCCAAATGTCCCCCTCTTCCCTATATAGTGCACTACTTTTGACCAGAGTCCATAGGGACACATCTGTGATGTGTTCAGTGTGTGATGTGTGTGATGTGTGTTCAGTGTGTGATGTGTTCGTAGAAGGACATTCTCATTATCGTGTGTCTGACTAGGTGAACAAAGCCTTACGTAACACTTGTAGTAAGAGGGGACCGAAACAAAGCCAAAACACAAGCCATTTGAAACGTTCATAACATTTTAATTTAAAAAAATGAAGGAAAAAAAACAAACAATGTACCCATTATACAACAAAAAGGACATTTCAGTGAGAAAATGTTTAGTGAGAAAAGATTTGTAGACTTTGTAGAGCCAAGCTCTTTATGTACAGCATATTGCACTAGAAAAAGAAATATTTTCCTCCCTTCTTCCCTCCCTCTTTCCCACCGTGTTCCACATGGTTTGAAAATCGTGCAGGGCTTTCAGGAGCATCTCAGAGATAACACAGGTTGCATCTAAAATGGCACCCTATTCCCTTTATATAGTGCCCTACTTTTAACCAAGGACCATAAAGCTCTGGTCAAAAGTAGTGCAACTATATAGGGAATAGGGTTCCATTACGAACGCATAGTTCTGCTACATATAGACAGACGGGGCCAGACTTCGTAGAACACACCGACGTGGAATCCTTGAGACAGTTCTGAGAGCTCTAATGATGTGTTCTAGAGTGATATGTGATTTGAAGATGGTTCTGAGAGCTCTAATGATGTGTTCTAGAGTGATATGTGATTTGAAGATGGTTCTGAGAGCTCTAATGATGTGTTCTAGAGTGATATGTGATTTGAAGATGGTTCTGAGAGCTCTAATGATGTGTTCTACAGTTATGTGATGTGTGATTAGAAGACAATGGTAAATAAAGAGTCCCAATTCAACAGAGCAGAAGTTAGACGGAAGGTTTCACTGTTTCAGTTCATATAGTATTTCAAAAAGAGACATTGTGGTTTTTTCTCTCAATGAATTTACATTCAAACCCCTTAAGATCCAGATTTCAGGAATGCTGGGACATGCATTTTTACTCCATATACAGAATGATCAAATATCAAAACAGCCCTTGAACTGAGAACGACACAGCGGACTTAATTGGTAAAAAACAAGAATCATGTCACAACATTTAAAAAGCAAGAAATTATGTTTTCAGATTTCATTCTTACATTTGTTTTTTTGTTTTTTACAAAATAAAGTATGACAACTTTTTTTTTCACTTAGAAAGTTTTAAAAAGTTAAGAATCAGCTGCAACAAATTTTTGTTTATATAAAACACAAATAAATCACAGCACTTAATTGTTAAGATTCACACTTTCTTAGGAAATTTAAAAATAAAATAAAAAATGAAAAAAATTGGACTTGATATTCAAGACACTGAAGGTTGAACATAGCATATACATTTTAACCTGGAAGGGGATTGAGGCACCGGTTGGTTCCTATGGGTTTGTCGTCAACACCAACCGGTTGGTTCCTATGGGTTTGTCGTCAACGCCAACCGGTTGGTTCCTATGGGTTTGTCGTCAACGCCAACCGGTTGGTTCCTATGGGTTTGTCGTCAACGCCAACCGGTTTGGTTCCTATGGGTTTGTCGTCAATGCCAACCGGTTGGTTCCTATGGGTTTGTCGTCAACACAAACGGTTGGTTCCTATGGGTTTGTCGTCAACACCAACCGGTTGGTTCCTATGGGTTTGTCGTCAACACCAACGGTTGGTTCCTATGGGTTTGTCGTCAACACCAACGGTTGGTTCCTATGGGTTTGTCGTCAACACCAACCGGTTGGTTCCTATGGGTTTGTCGTCAACACCAACCGGTTGGTTCCTATGGGTTTGTCGTCAACACAAACGGTTGGTTCCTATGGGTTTGTCGTCAACACCAACCGGTTTGGTTCCTATGGGTTTGTCGTCAACACAACCGGTTTGGTTCCTATGGGTTTGTCGTCAACACCAAACGGTTGGTTTCTATGGGTTTGTCGTCAACACCAACCGGTTGGTTCCTATGGGTTTGTCGTCAACACCAACCTATTGGATGACCACACAACCCCTCCTCCATGCAAATAATACTGGCACCGTCGTGCCTCACTCCTCCTTGTACCCTCAGCCTATATCCTTACTAGGATCCCTAAATCGCACCCTATTCCTTATTGTAAACTACTTTTGTGCCCAATGGGCCCTGGTTAAAAGTAGTGAATATGTTTCAAACACAGCACAGAAACATAGTCCTGTCGAGCTAGGCCAATCCAGAATATATAACAGATCTTTAAAGACATATGGATAGTCGTGTCGAGCTAGGCCAATCCAGAATATATAACAGATCTTTAAAGACATATGGATAGTCCTGTCGAGCTAGGCCAATCCAGAATATATAACAGATCTTTAAAGACACATGAATCTATTGAGGTTAAGGTTCAGTAGAGGAGTATAAAAAAAGAGACACATATAAAAAATAAAAAAAACATAAAACAACATTACTTCTAGTGCACGTTGATTGCCAACAGTCGTTTGGATATTTGAGTTTTGAGGTGATGAGCCGGGACTGTGTGTGTTGAAAGGGGTCAGGGTTGAGAGGGGTCTGGGTTAAAGGTCATTGATAAGGCATGTGACCTAGAGGGTGGATATGGCTGTGTCCCAAATAGAACCCTGTTCTCTATTAGGTTCCAGGTCAAATGGAACCCTGTTCTCCATTAGGTTCCAGGTCAAATGGAACCCTGTTCTCCATTAGGTTCCAGGTCAAATGGAACCCTGTTCTCTATAGGTTCCAGGTCAAATGTAGTACACTACACCATCTATAGATAACCAGACTGAACTAGGAGAGCTGTGAACACCATCTATAGATAACCAGACTGATCTAGGAGAGCTGTGAACACCATCTATAGATAACCAGACTGAACTAGGAGAGCTGTGAACACCATCTATAGACTGTATAGATAACCAGACTGAACTAGGAGAGCTGTGAACACCATCTATAGATAACCAGACTGAACTAGGAGAGCTGTGAACACCATCTATAGATAACCAGACTGAACTAGGAGAGCTGTGAACACCATCTATAGATAACCAGACTGAACTAGGAGAGCTGTGAACACATCTATAGATAACCAGACTGAAACTAGGAGAGCTGTGAACACCATCTATAGATAACCAGACTGAACTAGGAGAGCTGTGAACACCATCTATAGATAACCAGACTGAACTAGGAGAGCTGTGAACACCATCTATAGATAACCAGACTGAACTAGGAGAGCTGTGAACACCATCTATAGATAACCAGACTGAACTAGGAGAGCTATGAACACCATCTATAGATAACCACGACCAGACTTTTGTGATGGATGATGGCTGGTCTAATTCACGGAAGGCACATTTAGCACATTTGATTGTCTGTTAATTTGGTGTTACACACACACACACACACACACACACACACACACAGCTTAGTGAGAGGAGACACATGGCTATTAGTCCGTCTGTCCTCTCGACCCACAGGCCCAGCTAACACACAAATGGCACCCTATTCCCTACATAGTGTATTACTTTTGATCAGAACCCTATGCACTATATAGGGAATAGGGTGCCATTTGGGATTCTAACACACACAGTACTGTTACTGACTGTCCTGGCCCGACTGTTCCATCAACTAGGAGGAGAAGAAACTGTACACATCCGCATAGCTATACAGTAGCACTGAGTGAAAATAGACAAAAATAAATTAAAATAAATTACTTTTGAAAAGGAACGTAAAAAAAGTGTCAAAAGAAAACTATTGTGGAAAAGGCCAGGGAGTAGTTGATGATTGAACGAGGGAGGAGTTGTAATGACAGAAAGAGAGAGAGAGAGAGATGGCTGAGAGAGAGAGCGAGAGAGATGGCTGAGAGAGAGAGCGAGAGAGATGGCTGAGACAGAGAGAGCGAGAGAGATGGCTGAGACAGAGAGAGAGCGAGAGAGATGGCTGAGAGAGAGAGCGAGAGAGATGGCTGAGAGAGAGAGCGAGAGAGATGGCTGAGACAGAGATGGCTGAGACAGAGATGGCTGAGTGAGAGAGAGAGAGAGAGAGAGAGAGAGAGAGAGAGAGAGAGAAATAGATGGCTGAGAGAGAGACTACTTTGACTGGCTCAGTGTTCGGTGGTTTGCAGAAAACTTTTTGGCATTACGTGCTTTCAAAGAGACCGGTCTCTCTTTCTGAGCCAAAGGGTACAACTTTCTCTTTCCCTGGTCTTGTCATCTTCCTTGTTTCGAGATGTTTTAAATATTCAAATGTATTGTGAAATGTCAAAACAGAACAGCATCTGTGGTGAAATCTGACATTATAACCTTCTGTCAATGACATCACAGATAACCATCAAAGAACATGGATGCATCCCAAATGACACACTATTCTCCATGGGCTCTGGTTAAAAAGTAGAGCACTATATATACGTAGGGAACAAGGTGCCATTTGGGACTTATAGGAACAGAAACAATAGTCTGTTGATCAGGTGACGTCACGTGGGAAGAGGATGTTCTATAAATCAACAGTACAACACATGCAAACCTTGTTATTCTCATTAGGAATTTGCATATGCGCATGATGTTAAAGTAGAACAGAAACACTCATTAAGGAAGGCCTCGAATGACTCGGCAACTACTCCCTGAAAAAGACAAGTACATAAAAAAAAATTATAATAATTTTAAACCCATCAATGTCGTCATTAATTACATTCATATTATAATTTAGTCTTTTTTTTTTTTTTTTTTTTTACATTAGATTCGAAATCCTGTCTTCTGTTGATATTATCATTTTTAAAACCACTTTTACATTTTTTTTACTCAAATAAGAACCAGTTCACTCAGTGGTCGTTGGTTTCATATTGAAATGCTGCATTAAATCAAAATGCTGACACAAATTGGATTCTATGGGACTTTCTGAAATCCTCAGAACTAGTCTTTTAGGAGTAGACATGGTGGAGGTGAGAACTCACTAGAACTGAGCCCCACCTCCCCCCAGTAAAAACCAATGGTAGCACGGTGTCAGTGTGCATTGATAAATAAAATTTAAAAAACGACTTTGTACAAAACCTTTCTGGAAAAACAAAAAAAATGGGACAGTTTCATAATCCTCAACCCTTCAGTACCTAGACAGCTGGTCGACAGCGTTGTGTACATTCCTGTTGAACATATTTAGCCATACCAACACAGGAATACCATTTTCATTGTCTATTTCATGAAAACCATTTCAATTGTACCTGTGTTGATGCCAAAACAGATTCAGGCGAAGATAAAAGAGTAAGAGGTCACGGCTAGTTCAATCGAACTGAGTGACGTCATCAAATCTAAAGATGGCCGACATTGAACATCATTGATTGATTGAGTTCTTAGATATACAGTACGTTGTCTCATGCATGCAAATTGGATTGTAACTGCAATTAGATTCCTAAGGTTTCTTTAGTGCCTTCCAAACTGGTTCATCTATACAGTATTGCTCCAATCGTTGATTGTACAACATTTGTCTTTGCTGCCTCACCCCCCCCCCCCCCCCAGCAGACCCATAGGGTAACAAGAGACTACCACTTCTATCGTCACAGGGTCTGTTGTTTGTGATTGTCAATCCTGCCAGATAAAGAAATCCTGAAAAACTCTGACAGAGAAAAGATTGGATTTATCAAAAACTTGTCCTCAACTTTGACAGACCTATATATGCATCTTAGGATCTTTAAGAACACATAAATTAAATTATATATGCATTCATCCTGTTGATAAAAAAAATAAAAAAAATAAAAACGGACCCATCATTCAGACTGAATCTTCCTCTCATTCAGACTGAATCTTAAAACCACTTCAGACTGAATTGCTGGTGGATGACACCATTGAAAGACATAAGATAAGACAACGGAGCTCAATCTACACCAGAGATCAACATGTCACGTACGCAGACAGCGCTCACCACTCGACAACCCCACCACAGAGTCATTAAAAATCACAACCATTTTGAAAATATAGACCAGTGTGAAACATCGAGTTACATGGAGTTTTGCTAGTTCAGAAAATACATTGGTAGTTTGTCAAGTTCGTGGTAGGGTGGGTGAGTAGAAGTTCACACCATAAAGTCTTCTCTTGAAGGGACCTCTCATCTATAAAAAAAAAAAAAAGTTGTATATTTTACAATTATTTTAGAAAATATCTCTGTGTTCTAACAGCATGGCTGAGAGAGAGAGAGAGAGAGAGAGAGAGAGCCGGAGAGATGGAGAGATGCTTCTAGTCTCCATCCAGCAGTGACCAGTTCTTCTCTTCTTCATCTTTGATTTAAAAAAAAATATGTAAAAAAAAAAAGGAATCCAAACCCGTGTTCCATCATACATCTAAAAGTCTGGTCCCTCGTTTTGGTCTGGGGGGGGGGCGAAATGAGGCCAGAAGAGGCCCTCTGAGACGGGTGGAGGGGTTTTGCGAGGTACTCCCTCATCTCTCCTGTCCTCTCGGACGGGGTATGGCGGGGGGCCCTCTGTTAAACAGGAAGCCATAGAGGGCCATTGTGAGACGAATCCAGACTGGCAGGACATCCCTCTGATGCCGCAGGAACTGTGAGGAAGACAAGAGAGCAGGAGGGAGATTAATATCAATCAATCAATCAATCAATCAGAATTAGTTCTATAGCTTTTTTTTTTTTTTTTTTTTTTTTTACAGCAACAGTTTTCACAAAGTGCCTTACTGTAACCCGTCCACCACCATAACCATCATCACAGACGTTACCATCAGCAACAAGTTATTGAAAACCACAAATGACACCGTCTGTGGTGCTTCCTGAGTTGAACATGACATCACGGCTGAGGTGAAACACTACAACCGGTGGTAAACCAGCCGTCTAGACCAGACAACACCGGAGCACGTCAGATATTTCCACATCACCACTTCTGTCTCAGTTACGCTCGGTGTGCAACATAACTGGGCTCCGTCACTAAGAGCTGTCTTAGAGCCTGCACGGAGTGAACAGGTTACTGTTCCCAATCCTCCTCCTCCTCCTCCTCCTCCTCCTCCTCCTCCCTCCTCCTCCTCCTCCTCCCTCCTCCCTCCTCCTCCTCCTCCCTCCCTCCCTCCTCCAGGAGCTGCATCTATCCCGCCACTAAAGCCTCTCTTCCTCCACTTCTTTCCCTCTCATCTCTGTTCAAGCGCATCTCCTGTTGGCTTTCTAACTGAAAAGCCAAGCTGGGTATTTCAGCAGGTTGCATAAGCATCAGTCAGTCACACTCTGTCTGTGTGTGTGTCTGTCTGTGTGTGTCTGTCTGTGTGTGTCTGTCTGTGTGTGTGTGTCTGTGTGTGTGTGTCTGTCTGTCTGTGTCCACAGAGTAGTAGGCAGTGTCTGTCTGTCTGTCTGTCTGTCTGTCTGTCTGTCTGTCTGTCTGTCTGTCTGTGTCCACAGAGTAGTAGGCAGTGTCTGTCTGTCTGTCTGTCTGTCTGTCTGTCTGTCTGTCTGTCTGTCTGTCTGTCTGTCTGTCTGTCTGTCTGTCTGTGTCCACAGAGTAGTAGGCAGTGTCTGTCTGTCTGTCTGTCTGTCTGTCTGTCTGTGTCCACAGAGTAGTAGGCAGTGTCTGTCTGTCTGTCTGTCTGTCTGTCTGTCTGTCTGTCTGTCTGTCTGTCTGTCTCCACAGAGTAGTAGGCAGTGTCTGTCTGTCTGTCTGTCTGTGTGTGTGTCTGTGTGTCTGTGTCCACAGAGTAGTAGGCAGTGTCTGTCTGTCTGTCTGTCTGTCTGTCTGTCTGTCTGTGTGTGTCTGTCCACAGAGTAGTAGGCAGTGTCTGTCTGTCTGTGTGTCTGTGTGTGTGTCTGTGTGTGTCTGTCTGTCTGTCTGTCCACAGAGTAGTAGGCAGACCGTCTCTCCACAGAGTAGTAGGCAGACCGTCTCTCCACAGAGTAGTAGGCAGACCGTCTCTCCACAGAGTAGTAGGCAGACCGTCTCTCTGCACAGACTGAAACCAGCGCAAATAAACACAACCCTAATTGAGCGTCTTAATGTTATGTTGCAGTGCCCATTTTACTCCCACTAGGCCAGTGGAGAAGGCTTTATTATTTAGACCACTGGATTACAATAAGTACATTTTTGATGCCATTTCAAAATCTTATGTAACAATGGGTGTACATTTTTTCCCAGAATGCAAGTCTCTGAGCGGAAAATGGGTGTACATTTTTTCCCAGAATTCAAGAAAAGGGATGGATTCCAGAGCAGGCATTTGTCCCTCAGATACAGAAAGTATTCACACCCTACCCAAAACAACACAGAATCACGAAGTGAAAACATGTTTTAAAGAATTTTTTGGGAAAATTTTCAGAAAATGAAATACAGAATTATCTAATTTACATAAGTATTCACACCCCTGAGTCAATACATGTTAGAATCATCTGTGGCATCGATTACAGCTGTGAGTCTTTCTGGGTAAGTTTCTAAGAGCTTTGCACATCTGGATCGTACAATATTTGCACACTATTCTTACAACAACAACAAAAAATTATTCAAGCTATATGTTAAGTTGGTTGTTGATCATTGCTAGACAGCCATTTTCAAGTCTTGCCATAGATTTTCATGCCAATTCAAGTCAAAACTGCAACTCGGCCACTCAGGAACATTCAATGTCGTCTTGGTAAGCAACTCCAGTGTAGATTTGGCCTTGTGTTTTAGGTTATTGTCCTGCTGAAAAGGTGAATTTGCCTCCCAGTGTCTGTTGGAAAACAGACTGAACCAGGTTTTCTTCTAGGATTTTGCCTGTGCTTAGCTCCATTCTGTTTCTTTTTATTTAAGAAAATGAATGAAATACCCATAACATGATGCAGCCATCACCATGCTTGGTTCTCAGTTTTGTGTTGGATTTGCCCCAAACATGACACTTTGTATTCAGGACATGAAGTTAATTTCTTTGCCACATTGTTTTTGCAGTTTTACTTTAGTGCCTTGTTGCAAACAGGATGTATGTTTTGAAATATATTTTTTATTTTGTACAAGCTTCCTTCTTTTCACTCTGTCATTTAGCTTAGTATTGTGAAGTAACTACAATGTTGTTGATCCATCCTCAGTTTTCTCCTATCACAGCCATTCAACTCTGGAACTGTTTTAAAGTCGCCATTGGCATCATGCTGAAATCCCTGAGCGGTTTCCTTCCTCTCCGGCAACTGAGTTAGGAAGGACACCTGTATATTTGTAATGACTGGGTGTATTGATACACCATCCAACGTGTAATTAATAACTTTACCATGCTCAAAGGGATATTCAATGTCTGCTTTGTTTTTTTTGTTTTTTTTACCCATCTACCAATAGGAGCCCTTCTTTGCGAGGCATTGGAAAACCTCCCTGGTCTTTGTGGTTGAACCTGTGTTTGAAATTCACTGCTCGACTGAGGGACCTTACAGATACATTGTATGTGTTGGGGTACAGAGATCACGCAGTCATTAAAAAATAATGTTAAAACACTATTATTGCACAGAGTGAGTCCATGCAACTTATTATGTGACTTGTTAAGCACATTTTTACTCCTGAACTTATTTAGGTTTGACATAACAAAGGCGTTGAATACTTATTTGCTCAAGAAATTTCAGTTTTCAATTTTGAATTGATTTGTAATTTTTTTTTTTAGAAAAACATAATTCCACTTGGACATTATGGGGTATTGTGTGTAGGCCAGTGACACACAATCTCATTTTAATCCATTTTAAATTCAGGCTGTAAAACACAACAAAAATGTGGAAAAAGTCAAGAGTAAAATAACATAAAAGTCCAATACTTTTTGAAGGTACTGTATTTGTTGTATAATGGGGGTTTTGGACAGTGCTTTCTTGACAGGAACAACAGTGAAGTGCTTCATTTAAAAAAAAATCGGTCACACAAATAGAATAAGGACTTGGTTACGGCTCTCCTAAAAACAGATGGGTAACACCTAAACCTCAAACTCCCTGACCCTACCTCTTTACCTCCCCTGGTCACCTCATCAAAAATGAGTCGTTTTTTTTTATACCTCCTTTATTTAACTAGTTATTATTTACAATGACAGTCCTACCGGGGAAAAGTGGGTTAACTGCCTTGTTCAGGGGAAGAACGACAGATTTGTTATCTCGTCAGCTCGGGGATTCAACCCAGCAAGTTTTTGGTTACTAGCCCAACGCTCTAACCACTAGGCTACCTGCCAAGTTAGATATTATATGCACGACAGACAGAGACAGACTTGACAGCTAATTGAGCTAAACATTAGCTCACACAGCCTCATGTCATGTGGAAGTGTGTGACAAGAGGCCACAGTGAGAAATCTGACACAGAAACATTGTGGATGTCACGTGTGCTGAGCAGCAGATCCTCTGTGTTTCAACACTACTACGACAGGCTTTGTGTTGACAATATTATCAGATCATTCCAAATAAAAACAACTGTCTCTGCTGTCTCTTCTAGATAAAAGACCCTCTTATCTCTCTCTCTCTGTCACACACACAGACACAGACACACAGACACAAATCCAGTCAGTGGGGGTAGTGAGTGAGAGTAATCGTCACGTTACTGGCAGTATCTGTAGCTAGCGAGCCACAGCTCTATTTTTAGTTCCGCTTATAAAAAACAGCCGGCACAGATCTACCCAGACTCAGAAGTAGCTCTCACACGCTGAACACTACACGTCCTCCGTATCTCTTTGTCTAGTCGAACTCTCGCTCTCCCAAACTACCAGCCACGACTGATACTCAGTCAGCCACACCTCACCTTAGCAAACAGACCCCATGCACGGCCTAATAATTACACCACAGATAAGGGGTACCCCTCCCAGGGTTTTATTCATTAACAGAGGAATGTTTAAAAAAAAGAAGAAAAAAAAGAGTTGAACTGAGTTATTTTTCAAGTGGACACTAGTACCTACCCACCGCCCCATTGTGTAAATTTGCTTCTATGAAACTATGCAAATGATTCCCTCGCTCTCTCCCTCCCCCCATAGAGGTGACTACGCTGTAATGAGTGTAGTGTGTTAGCAGAGACAGTATAGTGTGTTAGCAGAGACAGTAGAGACAGTGCAGTGTGTTAGCAGAGACAGTGCAGTGTGTTAGCAGAGACAGTGCAGTGTGTTAGCAGAGACAGTGCAGTGTGTTAGCAGAGACAGTATAGTGTGTTAGCAGAGACAGTATAGTGTGTTAGCAGAGACAGTATAGTGTGTTAGCAGAGACAGTACAGTGTGTTAGCAGAGACAGTGCAGTGTGTTAGCAGAGACAGTGCAGTGTGTTAGCAGAGACAGTGCAGTGTGTTAGCAGAGACAGTGCAGTGTGTTAGCAGAGACAGTGCAGTGTGTTAGCAGAGACAGTGCAGTGTGTTAGCAGAGACAGTGCAGTGTGTTAGCAGAGACAGTGTAGTGTGTTAGCAGAGACAGTGTAGTGTGTTAGCAGAGACAGTGTAGTGTGTTAGCAGAGACAGTAAATAAGTTAAATAAAAATGTGCATATAGATCAACAGAGTGAAGCTTGTAGTAAACCTTACAATAGCGGACATCTTGTGGTAACATGATATCCTCGCCGGTCCCCATTCACAAGGTGGCGCGAGCAAAGTTTTTTAATTTTTGTATTTTAATTTTGTGAAAACAAGGAAGAGTCACCTTCCCTTGCTAGTAGTAGCTAGCTGGCAGCCTGGCTAAAAACATAGCAAGTTAGCTAGCCTTCTTAGTTTACCACATCTCCATTTTATTTATTTAACTAGGTCAGTTAAGAACAAATTCTTATTTACAATGACGGCCTACACCGGCGAAACCCGGACGACGCTGGGCCAATTGTGCGCCGCCCTACGGGACTCCCAATCACGTCCGGTTGTGATACATGATTCCATGTGAAATAATCAGATTGATATTTAAAAAATAAATAAATAAAAATATATATATACATACCCTTGCCTGTGTGTGTATGTATGTATGTATGTATATACATACCCTTGCCTAATATATATATATATATATGTAACCTAAAACATTATCCCAGTTGGATCCCAGTTGGATATGCTACTTGTGTATTCATTCCCATATCAGCTAAAAATTAGAACGTCACCATGTTTTGGTCACAGAGAAAAAAAAAGTGCTAGTCGGTTACAGCAGGTTCTACCATTTCACAACAGCCTGTAACTAAAGCCCGACGGATTTATCAGTTGACCCGATATTAAAAAAAAAAAAATCAGCCGATATTAGTCTTTTAGCGATGTATTTGTATCAGTGTTTAATCCATTAAAAAGGACCGATATAAAATGCGGAGAAAACATTCTGCAAAAAAATAAAAAAATAAATTTAAAAAAAAAAGCTGTTCATAGAATGACGTTTTCCTTGCATTTCATAATTTGTCCTTTACATGGCTATTAAGTCCATCTTGCCTTGGCTCGCTACACTAAGACTGGACATTACCACCGGGCCAACGCGACTACACCGGTCAGAGAGGAGAGTGAACTACTGTGGTCTGGCGCCGGCCCTGTGGTCTGGCGCCGGCCCTGTGGTCTGGCGCCGGCCCTGCTGATGGGTACACAACTCGTTTTATAGCCCACAATTGGTGTAACGGCCTGGTATTCCGGGCTCTATTGTCCCTCGAATCACTCTGACATCAATGCAAATGAAATCGAAAATTCACATCAAACACTTCATGAGTGAGGACGCAGCAGAAAAGCCAATTGTTTTGCTATTTTATTACCCGGAGCTACAGAGAAAGGGAGAGAGAGAGGCATAGAGCGAGTGGGGAGCGGCCGACTGTGTAAATGTGTGGGAGTGGGAGCGCTGGAGACAGGCACAGACTGGGAGAGAGAGAAAACAACCACTGCATGTTAACTCACCCAAGTAGAGACTTACCAGTTATTTATCATCCTATCTAATTAAAAAAAAGTACCTGTCTTGACTGCATCAAACCAGAGAGAAGAAAGCTAGATAAGATAGCTAGCTAACTAACTAGGCTAATTCAGGCTACATGACAAAAGCTTCTCCCTGTCCGACAAAAAAACACAATTCAAATGTTTAAGATATGACCGCATCGGTCCATGAACACCAAACCGATCCAAATGTACACCGAACAACAATATAAAACGCAACATGCAACAATTTCAAAGAATATACTGAGTTACAGTTCATATAAGCAAGTCAGTCAATTGAAATAAATTAGCTTATGCCTGCCCATACCATAACCCCACAACTTTGACATCAGCAAACCGCTCGCCCACACGACACGCTTTCTGCCCGGTACAGTTGAAACTGGGATTCATTAATGAAGAGCACACTTCTGCCAGCGTTCCAGTGGCCAAGACCCTGGTGAGGACGACGAGCACGCAGATGAGCTTCCCTGAGACGGTTTCTGACAGTTGTACAGAACTTCTTCGGTTGTGCAAACCCACAGTTTCATCAGCTGTTCGGTGGCCGGTCTCAGACGATCCCGCAGGGGAAGAAATCGGATGTGGAGGTCCTGTTCTGGCGTGGATACACGTGGTCTGAGGTTGTGAAGCCGGTTGGACGCGCTGCCAAATTCCCTAAAACGATATTGGAGGCGGCTTATGGTAGAAAAATTACCATTCATTTTTACGGCAAAAGGTCTGGTGGACATTCCTGCAGTCAGCATGCCAATTGCACACTCCCTCAAAACTTGAGATATCTGTGGCATTGTGTTGTGTGACAAAACTGTACATTATAGCGTTGGCCTTATATTGTCCCCAGCACAAGGTTCACTTGTGTAATGATCATGCCGTTTAATCACCTTCTTGATATGCCACACCTGACAGGTGGATGGATTATCTTGGCAAAGGAAAAATGCTCACTAAACAGGGATGTAAACTAGTTTTGTGCACCACATTTTGAGAGACAATAAACTTTCTAGATTTACTGCCGGTTGTGTTTATGTGTCAGAAACAGAAAACACAATGCTTCTTTTGTCTGTCACCAAAGACCGGCTAGCGGGCTAGGAGACTCACGGTGTTTACTGTAGCATGCTGCCGCTGCGTCGCTGTACCGCTGCCAGTAACACTAAACTGGTTCTAGTTTCTTACAGTCAAATTATAGGAGTAGTAAAACATTATAATCTTTTATTTCAACTCACTTCACATGTTACGTTTTATATTTTTTTGGTTCGGTGTAGCATGTGGCATGCATCGGTTCAAAATCAGATTTACTCAAAATGTTTTGCTTGTTTTACATTTCGTTCTACCTTCTGAAAACGTCTCATATTTTGTGACAACTGGTGCATCCACTACTTCAGTGGTTGATGTCTAGTCTCCCTTATGGGCTCAGATCAGGTGCCTACATAGTACATACATCCTTCAAGAAACACACAAACACACGTCAGTGTTGTGTTCATCAATGATTGTCTAGTATAGCCTCCATGATTCATATCATCGATTGGACAGTCCATTTTGTTTATATGTTTTCTATGTGTGTTTTTTTTTTTAAATGGTAAATGACTAGGTGATATGGTAGTTCAATTTCCATTGTATTTTTGAGATAAACGTCAGTTTCAACTGAGAACAAGTGTTTATTATTATTTTTTTACACAACAGTCAGCTCAGAGATGGCCCAGCTCAGAGAGATCCAGCTCAGACAGATCCAGCTCAGAGAGGGCCCAGCTCAGAGAGGGCCCAGCTCAGAGAGATGTTAATGTAGAATGGAACATTAATGTGTTTATGCATCGAATCATATCGCATCAAACTGAATCGATTCATCCTCTAATCAAATCGAACCCAAATCGTTTCAAACTAAAACATATAGTTCCAGTATCGTATCCCATGTATCTAGATAAGTATTGAATCGTCTTGATAGGGGAAGACACCCATCCCTAGTTGTTGAAATTGTTAACAATCTAAGGCGGTGTTGTGGGGGGGCTGGGTTGTTTTGAGATGGTCATACAATGGATAATTTAGCTATTTGATTTTGAATTTCACAATCCCTTTTAGGTGTAAAAATATATGTATTTGATAAAATATTCTATGGGCAACAAGCCCATAGAAACGCACATAAATAGCAAAAGACAGTCAAAAAATGAATCATAAGGAAGGTTTTGAAGTGTCTGTCCTAAATCTAAACCGCTATAGGCCGATGTAGTGGACTGAGATGCAGCCAATGTAGTAGATTGAGATGCAGCCAATGTAGTGGATTGAGATGCAGCCAATGTAGTGGATTGAGATGCAGCCAATGTAGTGGACTGAGATGCAGCCAATGTAGTAGACTGAGATGCAGCCAATGTAGTAGATTGAGATGCAGCCAATGTAGTAGATTGAGATGCAGCCAATGTAGTAGATTGAGATGCAGCCAATGTAGTAGATTGAGATGCAGCCAATGTAGTAGATTGAGATGCAGCCAATGTAGTAGACTGAGATGCAGCCAATGTAGTAGACTGAGATGCAGCCAATGTAGTAGACTGAGATGCAGCCAATGTAGTGGACTGAGATGCAGCCAATGTAGTAGATTGAGATGCAGCCAATGTAGTAGATTGAGATGCAGCCAATGTAGTGGATTGAGATGCAGCCAATGCAAAAAAGCAGATATATGTCTATCTTAAATTGATGGATTTTGATGGGCGGGGGGGGGGGGGTTTGTAAAATTATTTTACTTAGATTGACGCACCGGTGCTTCAATAGACTCTTACGGATTTTTAACCTGTCTACTCCCCGTTCATTTATACTGATTGAACAGGTGTCATCAATAAGGGATCGTAGCTTTTACCTGGTCAGTCTACGTCTTGGAAAGAGCAGCCGTTTCTAATGTTTATTGTACTTCAGAAGTGTAAATAAAAATCGCCTTTTTCAAATGTAAATAATAATACTTTATGAATTCTGTGAGCAGGCGCCATCGTCTAGCATATCTGCTTGGTAATTTGTGGTGTTGGGTTGGGGGGGGGGGGGGGAATGGTTCCACTGAATGGTTCTAGCCCAGAATGTGGTTGAATCAGCGACAAAGCTCTATTTTTAAGCAGGCTTATTTGTGGCCACCCCAGTTGGCAAAATGTTGTGACTTTTCTTTTCACTGTGAATTGTTTTATTTTAATTAGGCAAATAAGTTAAGAACAAATTCTTATTTACAATGACGGCCTAGAAAAATCCACAAGCCAGAGCAGTCTGGCAGTGGGTGGCCCCAGCACCATACCCAACCAAACACGCAGACACACAGTTAGTTAACCTTTGACCCTTACCAGTTGAACATGGTCCTGGTGGAACTGGTCTCCGATCTCCCGGAGCTTACGTCCGATCCTGACCTCCGTGCTATCCGCCGTGCTATCCTCCACCCGCTCTTCATCTAGTCTCTCCTCCATTCTCCTCCTCTCCTCCTCATCATCATCGTCCTCTCTCCTACCCTCCCCCACATCGTTCTGCCTCTCTCCCTGATCGTCCATAGGTTCAAACTGAGCTGGGAAGTGCAAACAGAATCCAGCATTGCCTGTGGGAAGAAAAATGAATATTGTTCAGTTGTTTTATAATGGCATGGGGCTGGATTTAGCCTCTGATTCACCTTTGGTTAGTGAGATATTTGGTTGACCCAAGGATAATAAACCAAAGCGTTTTGCAATTGGGTATAATAATGATTTTGGGGAGAAGGGTTTAAGGAGACAACAGATCTCTCCCTCTTTGACTTTTTGAAGTGGACAAATTAGTATGGGCCTTGATTTAGAAATGGCCCTTGACTCTGGTCTCATGACAAGCAGCTAAACTTTCTAGATTTACCGGTGGTTGTGTTTATGTGCCAGAAACAGAAAACACAATGCTTCTTTTGTCTGTCACCAAAGACCGGCTGGAGGGCTAGGTGACTCACGGTGTTTACATTAGCATGCTGCCGCTGCGTCGCTGTACCTCTGCCAGTAACACTAAACTGGTTCTAGTTTCTTACAGTCAAATTATAGGAGTAGTAAAACATTAGACACTCCCTCGATACGAGCGTGTCAGTAGCAACTCAAACATATTAAAAAGACAAACCAACAACAAGCTTAATGACGCCCCCAGCCGAGGTTGGTTTAGTCACCGGCCACGACACGCTCTACCTGCCATCATCAACGTCAAAGTCATTAAGAAAACAATTATCTTTGTGTAATAAAAATAGATCTGTATGTTCCTTAGTGCACAGATAGGGATGGACAGGAACATAAAGAGATGGAGAAGGCAGGAGCTGGTTGTCAAAGCACTACACTGGATGTCGGTGAGAAGGGGTAAAGGTCACACACAACAACAAAAAAAGACCAAAAAATATATATACAAATAAAGCGTCTAACGACAAGTCAGGGGTCATAATAATTGCTGCCTGCTGGTTAGAACAGTAGGCTGTGTTTACGTGTCTGAACTTTGACCCAGACGTTGAGAACAAATAGTCACCTCTCATTGGTCTGATAAACTGGCGGAAAGTCACGACCGTGTTACTCAACGGTTTTACGCTGTTAGAGTGATGTCACCCTGACGACATGACGTCACAGCACACAACCTTCTATTGAAATGTGCGTGTGTGTGTGTGTGTATTTTCCAGCCTCCGCCTGTTTTAATCTCCTGAATGATATACTGTAAGAATGTGTATGAAACATGTAAAAAGCCATGAGATGACAACCTCTACTGTGACAGTGTAGAACAGCTAGATGTTATGTTGAAAACTGTCCCGATGCTTTGGTCTAGTGGAAAACCCCCGAGTCACAATACACTAAACCAACACTACACCTGTCATCTGGTCAGATCTAACCACACTAAACCACACTAAACCAACACTACACCTGTCCTCTGGTCAGATCTAAACACACTAAACCAACACTACACCTGTCCTCTGGTCAGATCTAACCACACTAAACCACACTAAACCAACACTACACCTGTTCTCTGGTCAGATCTAACCACACTACACTACATTAACCAACACTACACCTGTTCTCTGGTCAGATCTAACCACACTAAACCACACTAAACCAACACTACACCTGTTCTCTGGTCAGATCTAACCACACTAAACCACACTAAACCAACACTACACCTGTTCTCTGGTCAGATCTAACCACACTACACTACGTTAACCAACACTACACCTGTTCTCTGGTCAGATCTAACCACACTAAACCAACACTATAACTGTCCTCTAGTCAGATCTAACCACACTACACTAAACCAACACTACACCTGTCCTCTGGTCAGACCTAACCACACTACACTACACTACACTAAACCAACACTACAACTGTCCTCTAGTCAGACCTAACTACACTACACTAAACCAACACTACAACTGTTCTCTGGTCAGATCTAACCACACTAAACTAACACTACACCTGTCCTCTGGTCAGATCTAACCACACTACACTAAACCAACACTACACTACACTAAACCAACACTATAACTGTTCTCTAGTCAGATCTAACCACACTACACCACACTAAACCAACACTACACCTGTCCTCTGGTCAGACCTAACCACACTACACTAAACCAACACTACAACTGTTCTCTGGTCAGACCTAACCACACTAAACCAACACTACAACTGTCCTCTGGTCAGACCTAACCACACTACACTAAACCAACACTACAACTGTTCTCTGGTCAGACCTAACCACACTAAACCAACACTACACCTGTCCTCTGGTCAGACCTAACTACACTACACTAAACCAACACTACAACTGTTCTCTGGTCAGACCTAACCACACTACACTAAACCAACACTACAACTGTTCTCTGGTCAGACCTAACCACACTAAACCAACACTACAACTGTTCTCTGGTCAGACCTAACCACACTACACTAAACCAACACTATAACTGTCCTCTGGTCAGATCTAACCACACTAAACCAACACTATAACTGTCCTCTGGTCAGACCTAACCACACTACACTAAACCAACACTACAACTGTCCTCTGGTCAGATCTAACCACACTACACTAAACCAACACTACAACTGTTCTCTGGTCAGACCTAACCACACTACACTAAACCAACACTACAACTGTCCTCTGGTCAGACCTAACCACACTACACTAAACCAACACTACAACTGTCCTCTAGTCAGACCTAACTACACTACACTAAACCAACACTACAACTGTTCTCTGGTCAGATCTAACCACACTAAACTAACACTACACCTGTCCTCTGGTCAGATCTAACCACACTACACTAAACCAACACTACACTACACTAAACCAACACTATAACTGTTCTCTAGTCAGATCTAACCACACTACACCACACTAAACCAACACTACACCTGTCCTCTGGTCAGACCTAACCACACTACACTAAACCAACACTACAACTGTCCTCTGGTCAGACCTAACCACACTACACTAAACCAACACTACAACTGTTCTCTGGTCAGACCTAACCACACTAAACCAACACTACACCTGTCCTCTGGTCAGACCTAACTACACTACACTAAACCAACACTACAACTGTTCTCTGGTCAGACCTAACCACACTACACTAAACCAACACTACAACTGTTCTCTGGTCAGACCTAACCACACTAAACCAACACTACAACTGTTCTCTGGTCAGACCTAACCACACTACACTAAACCAACACTATAACTGTCCTCTGGTCAGATCTAACCACACTAAACCAACACTATAACTGTCCTCTGGTCAGACCTAACCACACTACACTAAACCAACACTACAACTGTCCTCTGGTCAGATCTAACCACACTACACTAAACCAACACTATAACTGTCCTCTAGTCAGACCTAACTACACTACACCACACTAAACCAACACTACACCTGTCCTCTGGTCAGACCTAACCACACTACACTAAACCAACACTACAACTGTCCTCTAGTCAGACCTAACCACACTACACTAAACCAACACTACAACTGTCCTCTAGTCAGATCTAACCACACTAAACCAACACTACACCTGTCCTCTGGTCAGACCTAACCACACTACACTAAACCAACACTATAACTGTCCTCTAGTCAGATCTAACCACACTAAACCAACACTATAACTGTCCTCTAGTCAGATCTAACCACACTAAACCAACACTATAACTGTCCTCTGGTCAGACCTGAGTTCAAATACACTGCAAACACTGTGTTTGATTCATGCATTTGAAATACACTGAGTATACCAAACATTAGGAACACCTTCCTAACATTGAGTTGGACCTCCCTCCTCCCCCACCCCTTTTTGTCCTCAGAACAGCCTCAATTAGTCAGGTCATGGACTCTACAAGGTGTCGAAAGTGTTCCACAGGGATGCTGGCCCATGTTGACTCTACTGCTTCCCACAGTTGTGTCCAGTTGGCTGGATGTCCTTTGGGTGGTGGACCATTCTTGATACACACAGGAAAACTGTTGAGTGTTAAAAACCCAGCAGCGTTGTAGTTCTTGACACAAACTAGTACACCTGGCACCTACTACCATACCCCGTTCAAAGGCACATAAATCTTTTGTCTTGCCCATACATACATAATCCATGTCTCAATTGTTTCAAGGCTTAAAAATCCTTCTTTAACCCGTCTCCTCCCCCTTCATCTACACTGATTGAATTTTAACAGGTGACATCCATAAGAGATCATATCTTTCACCTGGTCAGTCTATGTCATGGAAAGAGCAGGTGTTCTTAATGTTTTTATACACTCAGTGTAGGTTTGATGATACATGTGTGAGGTAGTGGTTTCCTCTTCATGCTTTAAATATTTTATTTTTTTACCATGGAGCAGCATTCTGGCCTGGTGATTGTCCTGCACCCCACAGGGCAAAGTGTTGTTGTTGTGTCCCTCTGACCGTGGGACAATGGGTCCAGTCGACATCTGTGTAGACATGTCCTGGGTGTCCCCTCTGTCCCTGGTGTCTCTGGACCCTCTGCTGTCCCTGGTGTGGTACTTGATGTCCCTGAAGTGGGTGCCCCAGCACTGTGAGGCAGGATGCTGAAGAGACATGTCCTCTTCCTCATCATCCATTAGGAGCCTCAGCGGTAGTCTCCCTACAGGAAAGAGGAACACTTTAGGACAGGATGTGTGTGAGTGAGTGAGATAAAAGGTCCTTCTCCTCATCAATCAGGAGCCGCAGCGCTAGTCTCCCTACAAGAGAGACACATGGGGGGAACTTTAGTCTCTGTGACATGGGGGGAACTTTAGTCTCTGTGACATGGGGGGGAACTTTAGTCTCTATGACAGAGACATGGTGGGGGACTTTAGTCTCTGTGACAGAGACATGGGGGGGAACTTTAGTCTCTGTGACAGAGACATGGGGGGGAACTTTAGTCTCTATGACAGAGACATGGTGGGGGACTTTAGTCTCTGTGACAGAGACATGGGGGGGAACTTTAGTCTCTGTGACAGAGACATGGGGGGGAACTTTAGTCTCTGTGACAGAGACATGGGGGGGAACTTTAGTGTCTGTGACATGGGGGGGAACTTTAGTCTCTGTGACAGAGACATGGGGGGGACTTTAGTCTCTGTGACATGGGGGGGAACTTTAGTCTCTGTGACAGAGACATGGGGGGGGGACTTTAGTCTCTGTGACAGAGACATGGGGGGGAACTTTAGTCTCTGTGACAGAGACATGGTGGGGACGTTAGTCTCTGTGACATGGGGGGGAACTTTAGTCTCTGTGACAGAGACATGGGGGGAACTTTAGTCTCTGTGACATGGGGGGGAACTTTAGTCTCTGTGACAGAGACATGGGGGGGAACTTTAGTCTCTGTGGCAGAGACATGGGGGGAACTTTAGTCTCTGTGGCAGAGACATGGGGGAACTTTAGTCTCTGTGGCAGAGACATGGGGGGAACTTTAGTCTCTGTGGCAGAGACATGGGGGGAACTTTAGTCTCTGTGGCATGGGGGGGACTTTAGTCTCTGTGACAGAGACATGGGGGGGAACTTTAGTCTCTGTGGCAGAGACATGGGGGGAACTTTAGTCTCTGTGGCAGAGACATGGGGGGAACTTTAGTCTCTGTGGCAGAGACATGGGGGGAACTTTAGTCTCTGTGGCAGAGACATGGGGGGAACTTTAGTCTCTGTGGCATGGGGGGGACTTTAGTCTCTGTGACAGAGACATGGTGGGGACTTTGGTCTCTGTGACATGGGGGGAACTTTAGTCTCTGTGACAGAGACATGGGGGGAACTTTAGTATCTGTGACATGGGGGGTAACTTTAGTCTCTGTGGCAGAGACATGGGGGGGAACTTTAGTCTCTGTGGCAGAGACATGGGGGGGAACTTTAGTCTCTGTGACAGAGACATGGGGGGGAACTTTAGTCTCTGTGGCAGAGACATGGGGGGGAACTTTAGTCTCTGTGGCAGAGACATGGGGGGGAACTTTAGTCTCTGTGGCAGAGACATGGGGGGGGGGACTTTAGTCTCTGTGGCAGAGACATGGGGGGGACTTTAGTCTCTGTGGCAGAGACATGGGGGGGGACTTTAGATGGAGTTACTGTAAATCACGTGGAACATTACTTTGGCGACCAGCAATTCTTGATACATTTAAAAAAAAAAAAAAAGTCTCATTAGCAATCAAAGCATTAGTTATAAAAGAGCCGCTGAACTTCAGGAAAGTGGACGGAATTATTCATCAGTAGACATTCATAACAGGTGGTAATACCACACCACAATCACTTCAGTAGACATTCATAACAGGTGGTAATACCACACCACAATCACATCAAAACACACACACACTATTTCTCAAAGCCGGTTTAAAAATGAGCCTGATTCCTGGAGTTTGTGAGTTACCGTCACATCAGCGTCAGGAGGCAAGTATTCCCAGTGTATGGGGACCTAGCATAAGCCTGGAAAGGCTGCTCTCAATATGCCACCGCTCAATACACACACACACACACACACACACACACACACACACACACACACCCACCCACCCACCCACCCACCCACACACACACCCACCCTGTGTGAATTGAGCAGAGCTGTTCCTGATAAAAGTGTCAGCCAACAATAGAGTGCCAACAGATCTGGCCCACTTAACGCAACCTAATGCTACCTTCCCAGGGTGAAACCACAGTTCCTGCTGAAACTCCCAAGCGTCCGCCACACGAAAGCCACGAGCTTCATGGAGCGGAAAGAAAAAAACAAAACAAGTTTCACTGCACACGCCCTCGCTCTTTCCCTTTCCCTCTCCCCCCCCACCCCCCTATACAGTAGAAATTCCCATGAAATGTAGTGTAGATACATTTTTGCTCAAATGCATGTAATACCTGACGCTATTCCAGAAATGCATGGCCATGACATCTAGTCTTCAGGGTGACCAAGGTGGTTCCTAAACCGGCTTCTTAAAATGACTCTTTACATTTGGATACATGGACATCATGTTCTGGTCACTAACGACAACACTTAGACAGTGATATCATTTAAATTGTGTCTGTGAATAACATTTCAAATATATATTTCGCCACATTTTTTAGATTCTGTCATAAAGAGCACATGTTCAACTTCATAAAACAATTGTCCCCCCCCATCTTGTAAAATATATTCCAACATGAATACAAAAAAAAAATATGTTGAAATTGAAATGTATGGCAAACAAAAATAATTGGCCAAATCATATTGTAATGAATTTTAAAAAAAAATTAAAATATGATTTGGCCAATTATTATTGTTTGCCATACATTTAAATATATATATATATTTTTTTAATGCATGTCGGAATATATTTTACAAAACATTTCCAAATACATTATGATGATGAGCAGCCACACTGTGCAGTGTCTCACCTGGATATCTTTCTTTGGCAGGGTGGTGGCGCAGAGTTACCGCAATGCGTACGTAGGCAAATGATACCCGATGAAACACTACTAGGCACTTTACTATGGTATGCTACAGCAAGTGTAACTTCAGATACTATGAACATGATACAACTAGTAAGTCAACCACGCTGACAGTGAGCAGAAGGCTGGCACAGGGTTTCTCACACACACACACACACACACACACACACACATACACGCTGCCCATGCGACAGGCATGCCACAGGGGCTGAGACTGCAGAGGAGAGTAGTTCCCTCTGCTGTTCAATCTGTGCACTGGCTCTCTTCCACATCTCTCTCTCTTCCACCTCTCTCTCTCTCTTCCACCTCTCTCTCTCTGTGTCTTCCACCTCCCTCTCTCTCACCTCCCTCTCTGTCTTCCACCTCCCTCTCTCTCTCTCACCTCCCTCTCTGTCTTCCACCTCTCTCTCTCTCTGTCTTCCACCTCTCTCTCTCTCTGTCTTCCACCTCTCTCTCTCTCTCTCTCTCTCTCTGTCTTCCACCTCCCTCTCTCTCTCTGTCTTCCACCTCCCTCAATCCCACCTCCCTCTCTGTCTTCCACCTCTCTCTCTCCCCCTCTCTCCCTCCTCCCTCTCTCTCCCACCTACCTCCCTTTCTCTCTCTCTTCCACCTCTCTCTCTGTCTTCCACCTCTCTCTCTCTCCCTCTCTCTCCCTCTCTCTCCCTCTCTCTCCCTCTCTCTCCCTCCCTCTCCCTCCCTCTCTCTCCCACCTCCCTCTCCCACCTCTTTATTGCCAGAAGGTAAAGGCGCAAGGTGGGCTGTTTTCCACCTCCCTCTCCCTCCCACCCTCCCACCTCTCTCCCTCTCTCTCCCACCCTCCCACCTCCCTCTCCCACCTCTCTCCCTCCCCCACCTCTCTCCCTCCCATCTCCCTCCCATCTCCCTCCCTCTCTCCTCCCATCTCCCTCCCTCTTTCCTCCCATCCATCTCCCTCTCTCCTCCCATCTCCCTCCCTCTCTCCTCCCATCTCCCTCCCTCTCTCCCTCTCTCCCTCCCTCCCCCACCTCCCTCTCTCTCTCCCATCTCCCTCCCTCTCTCCCTCCCTCTCTCTCTCCCACCTCCCTCTCTCCCATCTCCCTCCCTCCCTCTCTCCCTCCCTCTCTCCCTCCCTCTCTCTCTCCCACCTCCCTCTCTCCCATCTCCCTCCCTCCCTCCCTCCCTCCCTCCCTCCCTCCCTCTCTCTCCCTCCCTCTCTCTCTCTCTCTCCCTCCCCCACCTCCCTCTCTCTCCCATCTCCCTCCCTCTCTCCCTCCCTCTCTCCCTCTCTCTCTCCCACCTCCCTCCCTCCCATCTCCCTCCCTCTCTCCCTCCCTCCCCCACCTCCCTCTCCCACCTCCCTCTCCCCCCTCTTTATTGCCAGAAGGTAAAGGCGCAAGGTGGGCTGTTTTCCAGGCTCCTGCTATTGTGACAGGCTATGGGAGAATGCGGTACTAGGCATCATTGGCACAGCACAGCCTGTCTAAATGTGTGTATTTTATAATTACCATGAAATTGGTTTGACATTTTTTTTTAATAATTCCTAATCATGTCTAATTATTGGATATTAAGTAGGTTACAATCTAAACAAAATGGCTTTTAAAAACGTTTTTTTTCTTCATAATTCAAAGTCATCCTCGAAATCAGGGTGAATTTGGGGGCATGTGGTGCCAGTCTGGGGAACCCCATTAGCCTACATTCATCTGTTGAGGCAACCTGGACTCAGGGGTAGACGTAACATAGTAAATGTATATCCGGGACGCTGAAATTAGTATGATATATGTGACGTTTCGTATGATATGTATTCATTTGTGAATGTCCATTATCCATTAAGTATTATATGTTACGAATTACAATTCGTAGGATATATTACTAATGGCAAATCGTATAATATGTTATGAATAATTTGGGAACGTACGATATGCTACGAATTCCAATTTGTTGTGGCTAATGTTAGCTAGGTGGCTAAAGCTAACATTAGCTAACATGCTAAATAGTTGCAAAGTAGCTAAAAAAAAGTAGTAAGTAGTTTCAAAGTTGCTAATTATATATAAAAAAATGCTAACGTTGACCGTGATAAGATTTGAACACGCAAACGTTGGCTAGACATTAGCGTTACATACCTAACCATCCATCCCAACGAACTACACTACTTATTGGATAGGGACAAGTATAACCACATTGACACATTGAACAAACAATCGTCTGATGCATTGCACTATAGTGTTTCTAGCTCCCGTCTTTAAAATGGACTTTAAATGAAAACATAACAATGAAAAATAAAATAAAATACACAATCAAACAATTATAATAAAAAGAACACATCATAGTTCATACATGATTGTACTGTTGGAGCTGTAGTAACAAGTTTTGGGGCGTTTCTTTTGAATGTACTAAAATATTCCAATAGTTTGTGTTCTTCTGATAGAATGTTCCATGCATGTTCTCCTCTGAAGGTAAAGGACTGGCCTATAGCGGTTTTTATATAGAGGGACCCTGCCGTTTCCCCTGGTGGACATTCCAGTCCTTTGCAGCTTCTGGTAAGGGACTTCACATTTGCAAATCTGATCAAGTGTTCAAAGCTTAGTACATTGTACTCGTTTCGTGATGTGACAGTGATGTGCTATGGGTCCAGTATTTTCAGCGCACTATATCGTACTAATTTGAGTGTCCCGAATTTATGTTTACCATGTTACGTATTTTAGTTGACGCTCTTATCCATAGTGACTTACAGGAGCAATTTAGGTTAAGTGACTTGCTCAAGGGCACATCAACAGATTCTCTCCCCCCCCCCTAGTCGGCTCAGATTCTCGAACCAAGCTCTTAACCGCGACGCGTCCTGCCGCCCAACATGTCTAGTCTATGAGACCAGGCTGGTCGAGGTTCGCCTGCCAAGCAGGCTGCCATGTGCCATCCCTCTCCAAGTAAACAAACCGTTTATGGTTCCGTGTGCGACGCAAACTGAAAATATGTTATAACGTGATACTGACGTACGATAAACATAGTGTGGTGTAAATGACCTATTGATTTAGCTTTGAACATTGTAGTGAAAACAATGAATGACAGTGAATGACTTGGGGCAGACTCTTGAAAGTACACACACACACACACACACACACACACACACACACACACACACACACAGCAATGGTTAATTATGAGGAAAACGTCATTAATTTATCCCGTGCCGCGAAATCATTCCCATCTCAATTTGATATCAGTCGCGCGAGTTGGGACGCTCAACGCCCTTGTTGTCGGGTTTTATTTGGCCTATCAATTACAGACATAAAACCAAAACATTCTTACTAAAATGTGAACCACAGCACAAAATGTAATCTAAAATCAGATTTTTCTAAACAACAGTGGTGTGTGGAAACAAGGCAAGGAGCAGAACAACTGAGCCGCACTTTCATTCTATTCACACTCAATCAATGAATGAATTATCAGCTAAATAGGCACATTTTCATTGATTCAAAAATGCATGAATTAAATCGTTGTTTCCGCTGCCTGGAGGCTATTTTACTGTAAACAGAAAGCGGTTGACAAACAATCCATCACACACACACACACACACACACACACACACACACACACACACACACACACACACACACACACAGAACCCGATGACCGGGCATGTTCACCGTATTTGTTTACAAACTGGGCGACCCGGCAGCGCACTGACAACTTAACTTCAACCAAAAATCTATAAATGTCATTTTATAACCAACACTACAAACTGAATCATATGTAGGACTCACCGCCAGTTAAGTAAGTTACTTCCGTTGTGATTGGTGGTATCTTGTCAACTTGCCGTTACTGATTCTCCAGAATTGAATAGAGCTCTGTATCCTTCAACCTCTTGCATTACAGTCTCTCAGATGAACGTTTGCAGTTTCTGTACAAGTGTTTTTTTCTCTCTCTCTCTCAAGTACCAGTGACAAATCGGTCCGCCCAGACAAGGCGAATAAAATATGGAAATAAATTCTCTTAAAGTCACAGTCCATCAATTTGTTGGTCTGCCTTCCCATCACGCAAAACCCATGCCAATAAAAACACGATTTCGTGATTTATTAGGTGTGAGTGTTGAAGACAAAGCACAACTCTAGCTTTCTTACATACTCATATTATTATTATTATTATTATTATTTATTTATTTAACCTTTATTTTACTAGGCAAGTCAGTTAAGAACAAATTCTTATTTACAATGATGGCCTAGGAACAGTGGGTTAACTGCCTTGTTCAGGGGCAGAACAACAGATTATTGTGGGGCTTGCAAAGCAAAATCTCCCACTTACATCTTCAACATACTTATTATTATTATTATTATTCTTTAGCACTCAACTCCTATATTGTTTAGGCTGAAATGTTTAACATTTGTTGATATCTTTTATACTTTTCAAGTTAGACATTTTTATTTTGTCCTTCATTTGGTCAATCTTCATTCACTTTCATGGCATTTCCTGTGGCTCAGTTGGTAGAGCATGGTTTTTGCAACGCCAGCGTGGTGTGTGCAACGCCAGGGTTGTGGGTTCGATTCCCACGGGGAGCCAGTACAAAAAAAATAAAAATACTACTGTAAGTCGCTCTGGATAAGAGCGTCTGCTAAATGACTAAAACGTAAAATGATTTCCTAGACATTCTAAAGCTCCCCGTTGTCACTTCCAACATTCCATTCACTGTAAATGCAATAATGCAACATGGACCACAAATCAGGGAACTCTGACCACTTGGCAACAACTTAAGACAACAAAGTTTGAGCAATACGACGTCTTCTTCTCCGCTATTCAAATACCGTCACGGAACAATCATATCTGCTACGGATCAAACGATACCGTTGTTTCCGTAACCGCGTCAACAAGTGTCTTAAACTTCATTTTTTTAACATAACATCACAAACATGTGATACTATGTGATGTTATGTTATGTAATGTTATGTAATGTTATGTTATGTAATGTTATGTTATGTAATGTTATGTAATGTAATGTTATGTTATGTAATGTTATGTAATGTAATGTTATGTTATGTTATGTGTTGTTATGTGATGCTGTGTGATGTCAGGAATGTTATGTGATGTTATGTAATGTTACGTAATGTGATACTATGTGATGGTATGTGATACTATGTGATGGTATGTGATGGTATGTGATGTGATGTAATGTTATGTTATGTGATGTTATGCTGTGTGATGTCGCGATGTCAGGAATGTTATGTTATGTAATGTTATGTTATGTAATGTTATGTGATGTGATGTAATGTTATGTGATGTGATGTAATGTTATGTAATGTTATGTAATGTTATGTGATGTTATGTGATGTAATGTGATGTGATGTGATGTAATGTTATGTAATGTTATGTTATGTAATGTTATGTTATGTAATGTTATGTTATGTAATGTTATGTGATGTGATGTAATGTAATGTGATGTGATGTGATGTGATGTAATGTGATGTAATGTTATGTTATGTAATGTTATGTGATGTTATGTGATGTAATGTTATGTGATGTGATGTAATGTTATGTAATGTTATGTTATGTAATGTTATGTGATGTTATGTGATGTAATGTTATGTGATGTGATGTAATGTTATGTAATGTTATGTTATGTAATGTTATGTTATGTAATGTTATGTTATGTAATGTTATGTGATGTGATGTAATGTAATGTGATGTTATGTGATGTGATGTATTGTGATGTAATGCGATAAAATTAATTAAAAACAGAAATACCTTATTTACTTAAGTATTCAGACCTTTTGCCATGAGACTCGAAATTGAGCTCAGGTGCATCCTGTTTCCATTGATCATCCTTGAGATGTTTCTACAACTTGATTGGAGTCCACCTGTGGCAAATTCAATTGATTGGACATGATTTGGAAAGGCACACACCTGTCTATATAAGGTCCCACAGTTGACAGGGCACGTCAGAGCAAAAACCAAGTCATGGAGGTCGAAGGAATTGTTCGTAGAGCTCCGAGACAGGATTGTGTCGAGGCACAGATCCGGGGAACGATACCAAAAAATGTCTGCAGCATTGAAGGTCCCCAAGAAGACAGTGGCCTCCATCGTTCTTAAATGGAAGAAGTTTGGAACCACCACTCTTCCTAGAGCTGGCTGCGCTCAGGACCTCAGACTGGGGGCGAAGGTTCACCTTCCAACAGGACAACGACCCTAAGCACACAGCCAAGACAACGCAGGAGTGGCTTCGGGACAAGTCTCTGAATGTCCTTGAGTGGCCCAGCCAGAGCCCAGACTTGAACCTGATTGAACATCTCTGGAGAGACCTGAAAATAGCTTAGCAGTGATGCTCCCCATCCAACCTGACAGAGCTTGAGAGGATCTGCGGAAAAGAATGGGAGAAACTCCCCAAATACAGGTGTGCCAAACTTGTTGCGTCATACCCAAAGAAGACTCGAAGCTGTAATCACTGCTAAAGGTGCTTTAACAATTTACGAGCAAAGGGTCTGAATGCTTATGTAAATGTGATTTTTAAGTATCTTTTAAAAATATACAAAAATGTAAAACAACAAACAGTTTTTGCTTTGTTATTATGGGGTATTGTGTGTAGATTGATGAGGGGAAAACACGATTTTATCCATTTTGGAATAAGGCTGTAACATAACAAAATGTTTAAAAAGTCAAGGGGTCTGAATACTTTTCAAATGCATATAGTAGTAAACACCACAGAGACCTGAATACAGTATCTCCTCCTCCTGGTACCAACAACATGAGTCACTATCCATTAGACACTGCCCTGCATGTGGGGTTATAGTGTCTGTGGGGTTATCCTGCCTGTGGGGTTATCCTGCCTGTGGGGTTATCCTGCCTGTGGGGTTATCCTGCCTGTGGGGTTATCCTGCCTGTGGGCTTATAGTGTCTGTGGGGTTATAGTGCCTGTGGGGTTATAGTGCCTGTGGGGTTATAGTGCCTGTGGGGTTATCCTGCCTGTGGGGTTATCCTGCCTGTGGGGTTATAGTGCCTGTGGGGTTATAGTGTCTGTGGGGTTATAGTGTCTGTGGGGTTTTAGTGTCTGTGGGGTTATAGTACCTGTGGGGTTATAGTGCCTGTGGGGTTATAGTGCCTGTGGGGTTATAGTGCCTGTGGGGTTATCCTGCCTGTGGGGTTATAGTGCCTGTGGGGTTATAGTGCCTGTGGGGTTATAGTGTCTGTGGGGTTATAGTGTCTGTGGGGTTATAGTGTCTGTGGGGTTATAGTGCCTGTGGGGTTATAGTGTCTGTGGGGTTATTCTGCCTGTGGGGTTATAGTGTCTGTGGGGTTATCCTGCCTGTGGGGATATAGTGTCTGTGGGGTTATAGTACCTGTGGGGTTATAGTGCCTGTGGGGTTATAGTGTCTGTGGGGTTATAGTGCCTGTGGGGTTATCCTGCCTGTGGGGTTATAGTGCCTGTGGGGTTATAGTGCCTGTGGGGTTATAGTGTCTGTGGGGTTATAGTGTCTGTGGGGTTATAGTGTCTGTGGGGTTATAGTGTCTGTGGGGTTATCCTGCCTGTGGGGTTATAGTGCCTGTGGGGTTATAGTGTCTGTGGGGTTATAGTGCCTGTGGGGTTATAGTGTCTGTGGGGTTATCCTGCCTGTGGGGTTATAGTGTCTGTGGGGTTATAGTGCCTGTGGGGTTATAGTGCCTGTGCGGTTATAGTGTCTGTGGGGTTATAGTGCCTGTGGGGTTATCCTGCCTGTGGGGTTATAGTGCCTGTGGGGTTATAGTGCCTGTGGGGTTATAGTGCCTGTGGGGTTATTCTGCCTGTGGGGTTATAGTGTCTGTGGGGTTATAGTGTCTGTGGGGTTATAGTGCCTGTGGGGTTATCCTGCCTGTGGGGTTATAGTGTCTATGGGGTTGTAGTGTCTGTGGGGTTATAGTGCCTGTGGGGTTATAGTGTCTGTGGGGTTATAGTGTCTGTGGGGTTATCCTGCCTATGGGGTTATCCTGCCTGTGGGGTTATTGTGCCTGTGGGGTTATAGTGTCTGTGGGGTTATAGTGTCTGTGGGGTTATCCTGCCTGTGGGGTTAGTGTCTGTGGGGTTATAGTGCCTGTGGGGTTATAGTGCCTGTGGGGTTATCCTGCCTGTGGGGTTATTGTGCCTGTGGGGTTGTCCTGCCTGTGGGGTTATAGTGTCTGTGGGGTTATAGTGTCTGTGGGGTTATAGTGCATGTGGGGTTATAGTGTCTGTGGGGTTATAGTGCCTGTGGGGTTATAGTGCCTGTGGGGTTATAGTGCTTGTGGGGTTATAGTGCCTGTGGGGTTATAGTGTCTGTGGGGTTATTCTGCCTGTGGGGTTATAGTGTCTGTGGGGTTATCCTGCCTGTGGGGTTATAGTGTCTGTGGGGTTATCCTGCCTGTGGGGTTATAGTGTCTGTGGGGTTATAGTGCCTGTGGGGTTATAGTGCCTGTGGGGTTATAGTGTCTGTGGGGTTATCCTGCCTGTGGGGTTATAGTGGCTGTGGGGTTATCCTGCCTGTGGGGTTATAGTGGCTGTGGGGTTATAGTGTCTGTGGGGTTATCCTGCCTGTGGGGTTATAGTGGCTGTGGGGTTATAGTGTCTGTGGGGTTATAGTGCCTGTGGGGTTATAGTGCCTGTGGGGTTATAGTGCCTGTGGGGTTATAGTGTCTGTGGGGTTATAGTGCCTGTGGGGTTATTCTGCCTGTGGGGTTATAGTGTCTGTGGGGTTATTCTGCCTGTGGGGTTATAGTGCCTGTGGGGTTATAGTGTCTGTGGGGTTATAGTGCCTGTGGGGTTATAGTGTCTGTGGGGTTATAGTGCCTGTGGGGTTATAGTGTCTGTGGGGTTATAGTGCCTGTGGGGTTATTCTGCCTGTGGGGTTATAGTGTCTGTGGGGTTATTCTGCCTGTGGGGTTATAGTGTCTGTGGGGTTATTCTGCCTGTGGGGTTATAGTGTCTGTGGGGTTATCCTGCCTGTGGTGTTATAGTGCCTGTGGGGTTATCCTGCCTGTGGGGTTATAGTGTCTGTGGGGTTATAGTGTCTGTGGGGTTATAGTGCCTGTGGGGTTAGAGTGTCTGTGGGGTTATAGTGCCTGTGGGGTTATAGTGCCTGTGGGGTTATAGTGCCTGTGGGGTTATCCTTCCTGTGGGGTTATCCTGCCTGTCGGGTTATAGTGTCTGTGGGGTTATAGTGTCTGTGGGGTTATAGTGCCTGTGGGGTTATAGTGCCTGTGGGGTTATCCTGCCTGTGGGGTTATCCTGCCTGTGGGGTTATCCTGCCTGTGGGGTTATCCTGCCTGTGGGCTTATAGTGTCTGTGGGGTTATAGTGCCTGTGGGGTTATAGTGCCTGTGGGGTTATAGTGCCTGTGGGGTTATCCTGCCTGTGGGGTTATCCTGCCTGTGGGGTTATAGTGCCTGTGGGGTTATAGTGTCTGTGGGGTTATAGTGTCTGTGGGGTTTTAGTGTCTGTGGGGTTATAGTACCTGTGGGGTTATAGTGCCTGTGGGGTTATAGTGCCTGTGGGGTTATAGTGCCTGTGGGGTTATCCTGCCTGTGGGGTTATAGTGCCTGTGGGGTTATAGTGCCTGTGGGGTTATAGTGTCTGTGGGGTTATAGTGTCTGTGGGGTTATAGTGTCTGTGGGGTTATAGTGCCTGTGGGGTTATAGTGTCTGTGGGGTTATTCTGCCTGTGGGGTTATAGTGTCTGTGGGGTTATCCTGCCTGTGGGGATATAGTGTCTGTGGGGTTATAGTACCTGTGGGGTTATAGTGCCTGTGGGGTTATAGTGTCTGTGGGGTTATAGTGCCTGTGGGGTTATCCTGCCTGTGGGGTTATAGTGCCTGTGGGGTTATAGTGCCTGTGGGGTTATAGTGTCTGTGGGGTTATAGTGTCTGTGGGGTTATAGTGTCTGTGGGGTTATAGTGTCTGTGGGGTTATCCTGCCTGTGGGGTTATAGTGCCTGTGGGGTTATAGTGTCTGTGGGGTTATAGTGCCTGTGGGGTTATAGTGTCTGTGGGGTTATCCTGCCTGTGGGGTTATAGTGCCTGTGGGGTTATAGTGTCTGTGGGGTTATAGTGCCTGTGGGGTTATAGTGTCTGTGGGGTTATCCTGCCTGTGGGGTTATAGTGGCTGTGGGGTTATCCTGCCTGTGGGGTTATAGTGGCTGTGGGGTTATAGTGTCTGTGGGGTTATCCTGCCTGTGGGGTTATAGTGGCTGTGGGGTTATAGTGTCTGTGGGGTTATAGTGCCTGTGGGGTTATAGTGCCTGTGGGGTTATAGTGCCTGTGGGGTTATAGTGTCTGTGGGGTTATAGTGCCTGTGGGGTTATTCTGCCTGTGGGGTTATAGTGTCTGTGGGGTTATTCTGCCTGTGGGGTTATAGTGCCTGTGGGGTTATAGTGTCTGTGGGGTTATAGTGCCTGTGGGGTTATAGTGTCTGTGGGGTTATAGTGCCTGTGGGGTTATAGTGTCTGTGGGGTTATAGTGCCTGTGGGGTTATTCTGCCTGTGGGGTTATAGTGCCTGTGGGGTTATAGTGTCTGTGGGGTTATTCTGCCTGTGGGGTTATAGTGTCTGTGGGGTTATCCTGCCTGTGGTGTTATAGTGCCTGTGGGGTTATCCTGCCTGTGGGGTTATAGTGTCTGTGGGGTTATAGTGTCTGTGGGGTTATAGTGCCTGTGGGGTTAGAGTGTCTGTGGGGTTATAGTGCCTGTGGGGTTATAGTGCCTGTGGGGTTATAGTGCCTGTGGGGTTATAGTGCCTGTGGGGTTATAGTGTCTGTGGGGTTATCCTTCCTGTGGGGTTATCCTGCCTGTCGGGTTATAGTGTCTGTGGGGTTATAGTGTCTGTGGGGTTATAGTGCCTGTGGGGTTATAGTGCCTGTGGGGTTATAGTGCCTGTGGGGTTATAGTGCCTGTGGGGTTATCCTGCCTGTGGGGTTATAGTGCCTGTGGGGTTATAGTGTCTGTGGGGTTATAGTGCCTGTGGGGTTATAGTGCCTGTGGGGTTATAGTGCCTGTGGGGTTATAGTGCCTGTGGGGTTATAGTGTCTGTGGGGTTATAGTGCCTGTGGGGTTGTAGTGCCTGTGGGGTTATCCTGCCTGTGGGGTTATAGTGTCTGTGGGGTTATAGTGCCTGTGGGGTTATAGTGCCTGTGGGGTTATAGTGTCTGTTATCCTGCCTGTGTGGTTATAGTGTCTGTGGGGTTATAGTGCCTGTGGGGTTATAGTGTCTGTGGGGTTATCCTGCCTGTGGGGTTATCCTGCCTGTGGGGTTATCCTGCCTGTGGGGTTATAGTGTCTGTGGGGTTATAGTGTCTGTGGGGTTATAGTGCCTGTGGGGTTATCCTGCCTGTGGGGTTATAGTGTCTGTGGGGTTATCCTGCCTGTGGGGTTATAGTGCCTGTGGGGTTATAGTGCCTGTGGGGTTATAGTGCCTGTGAGGTTATAGTGTCTGTGGGGTTATCCTGCCAGATAAAAGCACTATGAGTTGTACTGTTGTTGCACAAACACAGAGACAAAGCACTGTACCATTTTACAGCCCCTGTCCTGAGGGCGTTGTTGACCATCTGTGTGTGTACATCTGCACTGACACAACAACGACCCTGCCTGGTGACCCTGGCTAGCTGCAGGGTAGGGGGTCGCAGTGTGCGTGTGCGTGTGTGCGTGTGTGTGTGTGTGCGCACGCATCATAGTGTAGATGGCGTTACATCATTCCAAATGCGACAGGTCAAAAATTATACTTGTATCAGTCCCTGATCTGCATTGCGATTGGACACAAGTGAAAATGTGTTACTGTGAGGGAGTATACTGGCACAACAGACAGACACAGTCAGATACATAATCAACAGATAGATACAGAGAGACACAGACAGATACAGACTCAACAGACAGATACAGACAGACACAGACCGATACAGACTCTACAGACAGATACAGACAGACAGATACAGAATCAACAGACAGAAACAGGCTCTACAGACAGATACAGACAGAAACAGGCTCTACAGACAGATACAGAGAGATACAGGCTCAACAGACAGGCGATATGAGACAGTGTAAGTAGTCCATTTAAAACCTCATGTTGCTACGATTTTCTTTAGGAAGTCAATTGCAAGTCAATTACAGAATTAAATCATTAATATGAGTATCAAATCAAATCAAACATTCTTTGTCACATGCAAAGTCTATGGGTGTAAATTACAGTGAAATGACCCCTTCCCAACGATGCATAGTTAAGGCATAATAATACAAATAGTAACACAGGAGAAATAAAATACACAAGATTGAAGATACAGGAAGTACCAGTACCAGATCAATGTGGAGCTATATACAGGAAGTACTAGATCAATGTGGAGCTTCATACAGGGAGTACCAGATCAATGTGGAGCTATATACAGGGAGTACCAGATCAATGTGGCGCTATATACAGGGAGTACCAGTACCAGATCAATGTGGAGCTATATACAGGGAGTATCAGTACCAGATCAATGTGGAGCTATATACAGGGAGTACCAGTACCAGATCAATGTGGAGCTATATACAGGAAGTACCAGATCAATGTGGAGCTATATACAGGAAGTACCAGTACCAGATCAATGTGGAGCTATATACAGGAAGTACCAGATCAATGAGGAGCTATATACAGGGAGTACCAGATCAATGTGGAGCTACATACAGGAAGTACCAGTACCAGATCAATGTGGAGCTATATACAGGAAGTACCAGATCAATGTGGAGCTATACACAGGAAGTACCAGATCAATGTGGAGCTATAAACAGGGAGGACCAGTTTAATGTGGCGCTATATACAGGGAGTACCAGTACCAGATCAATGTGGAGCTATGTACAGGGAGTACCAGTACCAGATCAATGTGGAGCTATATACAGGGAGTACCAGATCAATGTGGAGCTATATACAGGGAGTACCAGATCAATGTGGAGCTATATACAGGGAGTACCAGATCAATGTGGAGCTATATACAGGGAGTACCAGCACTAGATCAATGTGGAGCTATATACAGGGAGTACTAGATCAATGTGAAGCTATATACAGGAAGTACCAGTACCAGATCAATGTGGAGCTATATACAGGAAGTACCAGTACCAGATCAATGTGGAGCTATATACAGGAAGTACCAGATCAATGTGGAGCTATATACAGGGAGTACCAGATCAATATGGAGCTATATACAGGGAGTACCAGTACCAGATCAATGTGGAGCTATATACAGGGAGTACCAGATCAATGTAGAGCTATATACAGGGAGTACCAGTACCAGATCAATGTGGAGCTATATACAGGGAGTACCAGATCAATGTAGAGCTATATACAGGGAGTACCAGTACCAGATCAATGTGGAGCTATATACAGGGAGTACCAGTACCATATCAATGTGGAGCTATATACAGGGAGTACCAGATCAATGTGGAGCTATATACAGGGAGTACCAGATCAATGTGGAGTTATATACAGGGAGTACCAGATCAATGTGGAGCTATATACAGGGAGTACCAGTACCAGATCAATGTGGAGCTATACACAGGGAGTACCAGATCAATGTGGAGCTATATACAGGGAGTACCAGTACCAGATCAGTGTGGAGCTATACACAGGAAGTACCAGTACCAGATCAATGTGGAGCTATATACAGGGAGTACCAGTACCAGATCAATGTGGAGCTATATACAGGGAGTACCAGATCAATGTGGAGCTATATACAGGGAGTACCAGTACCAGATCAATGTGGAGCTATATACAGGGAGTACCAGTACCAGATCAATGTGGAGCTATATACAGGGAGTACCAGATCAATGTGGAGCTATATACAGGGAGTACCAGATCAATGTGGAGCTATATACAGGGAGTACCAGTACCAGATCAATGTGGAGCTATATACAGGGAGTACCAGTACCAGATCAATGTGGAGCTATATACAGGGAGTACCAGATCAATGTGGAGCTATATACAGGGAGTACCAGTACCAGATCAATGTGGATCTATATACAGGGAGTACCAGATCAATGTGGAGTTATATACAGGAAGTACCAGATCAATGTGGAGCTATATACAGGAAGTACCAGTACCAGATCAATGTGGAGCTATATACAGGGAGTACCAGATCAATGTGGAGCTATATACAGAAAGTACCAGTACCAGATCAATGTGGAGCTATATACAGGAAGTACCAGATCAATGTGGAGCTATACACAGGAAGTACCAGTACCAGATCAGTGTGGAGCTATATACAGAAAGTACCAGTACCAGATCAATGTGGAGCTATATACAGGAAGTACCAGATCAATGTGGAGCTATACACAGGAAGTACCAGTACCAGATCAATGTGGAGCTATAAACAGGGAGGACCAGTTTAATGTGGCGCTATATACAGGGAGTACCAGTACCAGATCAATGTGGAGCTATATACAGGGAGTACCAGATCAGTGTGGAGCTATATACAGGAAGTACCAGTACCAGATCAATGTGGAGCTATATACAGGAAGTACCAGATCAATGTGGAGCTATACACAGGAAGTACCAGTACCAGATCAGTGTGGAGCTATATACAGAAAGTACCAGTACCAGATCAATGTGGAGCTATATACAGGAAGTACCAGATCAATGTGGAGCTATACACAGGAAGTACCAGTACCAGATCAATGTGGAGCTATATACAGGGAGTACCAGTACCAGATCAATGTGGAGCTATATACAGGGAGTACCAGATCAATGTGGAGCTATATACAGGGAGTACCAGATCAATGTGGAGCTATATACAGGGAGTATCAGTACCAGATCAGTGTGGAGCTATATACAGGGAGTACCAGATCAATGTGAAGCTATATACAGGAAGTACCAGTACCAGATCAATGTGGAGCTATATACAGGAAGTACCAGATCAATGTGGAGCTATATACAGGAAGTACCAGATCAATGTGGTGCTATATACAGGAAGTACCAGTACCAGATCAATGTGGTGCTATATACAGGGAGTACCAGATCAATGTGGAGCTATATACAGGGAGTACCAGATCAATGTGGAGCTATATACAGGGAGTACCAGATCAATGTGGAGCTATATACAGGGAGTACCAGATCAGTGTGGAGCTACATACAGAAAGTACCAGATCAATGTGGAGCTATATACAGGGAGTACCAGATCAATGTGGAGCTATATACAGGAAGTACCAGTACCAGATCAATGTGGAGCTATATACAGGGAGTACCAGTACCAGATCAATGTGGAGCTATATACAGGGAGTACCAGTACCAGATCAATGTGGAGCTATATACAGGAAGTACCAGATCAATGTGGAGCTATACACAGGAAGTACCAGTACCAGATCAATGTGGAGCTATATACAGGGAGTACCAGTTTAATGTGGCGCTATATACAGGGAGTACCAGTACCAGATCAATGTGGAGCTATATACAGGGAGTACCAGATCAGTGTGGAGCTATATACAGGAAGTACCAGTACCAGATCAATGTGGAGCTATATACAGGAAGTACCAGATCAATGTGGAGCTATACACAGGAAGTACCAGTACCAGATCAGTGTGGAGCTATATACAGAAAGTACCAGTACCAGATCAATGTGGAGCTATATACAGGAAGTACCAGATCAATGTGGAGCTATACACAGGAAGTACCAGTACCAGATCAATGTGGAGCTATATACAGGGAGTACCAGTACCAGATCAATGTGGAGCTATATACAGGGAGTACCAGATCAATGTGGAGCTATATACAGGGAGTACCAGATCAATGTGGAGCTATATACAGGGAGTATCAGTACCAGATCAGTGTGGAGCTATATACAGGGAGTACCAGATCAATGTGAAGCTATATACAGGAAGTACCAGTACCAGATCAATGTGGAGCTATATACAGGAAGTACCAGATCAATGTGGAGCTATATACAGGAAGTACCAGATCAATGTGGTGCTATATACAGGAAGTACCAGTACCAGATCAATGTGGTGCTATATACAGGGAGTACCAGTACCAGATCAATGTGGTGCTATATACAGGGAGTACCAGTACCAGATCAATGTGCAGTGGTACAAGGTATTTAATGTAGATACAGTATGTACATGAAGGCAGGGTTAAGTGGCTAGACAGGGTAGATAATAATAAGGTATTTAGAGGTAGATATGTACATGAAGGCAGGGTAAAGTGACTAGGCATCAGGATAGATAATAATAAGGTATTTGAGGTAGATATATACATGAAGGCAGGGTAAAGTGACTAGGCATCAGGATAGATAATAATAAGGTATTCGAGGTAGATATGTACATGAAGGCAGGGTAAAGTGACTAGACATCAGGATAGATGATAATAAGGTATTTGAGGTAGATATGTACATGAAGGCAGGGTAAAGTGACTAGGCATCAGGATAGATAATAATAACGTATTTGAGGTAGATATGTACATGAAGGCAGGGTAAAGTGACTAGGCATCAGGATAGATAATAATAAGGTATTTGAGGTAGATATATACATGAAGGCAGGGTAGTGACTAGACATCAGGATAGATAATAATAACGTATTTGAGGTAGATATGTACATGAAGGCAGGGTAAAGTGACTAGACATCAGGATAGATAATAATAAGGTATTTGAGGTAGATGTGTACATGAAGGCAGGGTAAAGTGACCAGGCATCAGGATAGATAATAATAAGGTATTTGAGGTAGATGTGTACATGAAGGCAGGGTAAAGTGACTAGGCATCAGGATAGATAATAATAAGGTATTTGAGGTAGATATATACATGAAGGCAGGGTAGTGACTAGACATCAGGATAGATAATAATAAGGTATTTGAGGTAGATATGTACATGAAGGCAGGGTAAAGTGACTAGGCATCAGGATAGATAATAATAAGGTATTTGAGGTAGATGTGTACATGAAGGCAGGGTAAAGTGACTAGGCATCAGGATAGATAATAATAAGGTATTTGAGGTAGATGTGTACATGAAGGCAGGGTAAAGTGACTAGGCATCAGGATAGATAATAATAAGGTATTTGAGGTAGATGTGTACATGAAGGCAGGGTAAAGTGACCAGGCATCAGGATAGATAATAATAAGGTATTTGAGGTAGATGTGTACATGAAGGCAGGGTAAAGTGACCAGGCATCAGGATAGATAATAATAAGGTATTTGAGGTAGATGTGTACATGAAGGCAGGGTAAAGTGAC